>NW_023044979.1:2699956-2894956 GCF_011762505.2 Arvicanthis niloticus | reverse complement strand
GCAGAGACAGAGTGGAAGATTGGCAGAGCCATCTCCCACGCTGGTGTCCAGTGGGTGGCAGGGCTGGGGTTTCTGGCTGGTGGTTTCTGGCTGGCCATGCAATATGGTGGCTGAGCTGGACAGAGACTCTGCAGTTTAGACAGTTGGCTTAACCAGTGGCTGCTTTTTTAAAATAATTGCTACAATGGAAGGTGTTTGCTCTTTAGCTGCTTGCTCTCACCTTGATAGCAAGTCCGTTCCTTCACTGACATTAGGGCCACCTTACTTGGAGTTCCAGCTTGTTCTATACTTAAGCTGAAACATCAAGCCTTGTGAACTGAGCAACTACAGGATCCTTGCATTTGGCCTTTATAGCTAGTTATTGTTGAATTAGCTAGGCCATCACAGCCCTAAGTCTTTCTAAATAATACCCTTTAATAAAGAGACATTTATTCAATTAGTTTGGTATTCTATAGAACTCTGACTAATATACTAGGCAAGCACTGAATACTTTTAGAGCAGTTTGGGCACCAGAACCATCTCAGCTCAGATACAAATTCAAAGTGGCCACCTTCCCTTAACCTTTTGTTCAGGTGATGCTTTGATGCTGGGCTGTTACAGCTATTGGAAAAGAAAGTCAATAGCAAAAGTGGGAAAATGTAACACAAATAATAGAATTTTATGAGGACCTCAGATAGAGAGATTCAAGATTAAGTGAGGAATGGGAAACCAGATGTCTTAGCTTCTGTAGGCTGAGACCTGGCACCCCTACTCACATGAAGATCAGGTGACAGGAGATTCTTTTAATCCTTGATTTTACTGCACCAGTCTGGTGACCCATAAGGTTTCTTGTCCCACACATTGACTCAGTGATTCACTGCCAGTCTCAGAAATCAGATTCTTTCTAGGGATCTTCACAAGAATAAAGCAATGGAGGAAACACTTCCTCAGTGTGCTGTAAGATCTCCAGCAGTTAAAGACCAGTGCTAACTAACCCTCTCCATTCTTAGCCTTGCAGAGCCTCACTCTCCACCAGATACATGTAAACCCTGAGGTAGACTCTATTCTCTCCAGCTAGTAGTAATGTTCCTTCCAACATTGTTTTCTGCATGTTCACCATTCTCTTACCCACCTTTGTGGGGCGATGGGCTGTGAGAAGCAGCTGGGTGCTTGGTCCAGCATAAGCCTGGAACTCCGGACCCTTACTGGACGGTGGGCATTTAGCTCTGCTCCCGGGCTCTGGTTCTTTTCATTTAGCTTCAGCTCTCCACAGCCCCACCCTCAGAGAGGTCTATGGTTATCTGAGGAAAAAGCCTCAGGCCCTAGAAAGATTTACATACTAATGAGATGCCTGAAGGCCAGAGGGTGGAGCCAGTTAAGCATTCTTCCTCACCTCCTCCCCCCTTCTCCCTCCCTATTCAACTCAGGTCTGCCCTGGGTTTTATGGGATTGCACATCCAGATCCAACCACCATCTGCCATGACATTAAGCCTGTAAAAACCCAAGGACTTTCTCGTGTCATTGGGGCCTTGACATGAGGAAGAAGGACAAGGCCTTTAATGGTGCCCTGTAGCTGCAGCCACTATGCCTAACTTCCTGCTTGGAGGTGCCCTCAGCATTTCCAGCCACAACTACCCACACCCCTTCACAACCAAGAGGGTCTTTTCAAATGTATATGTCATCTGATGGTGCTAATATGCATTGCTATCCTAGATGCAAGTTGACAAATTTGTTGCAAACTGATGATCAGTGATCCTGTGGCTGGATCCTGAACTGACAGGAGCCTTCCATGGATGTGTGGCAGTGTAAGACAATTAGCATGCCTACCTCATGTAGCTGGCACTACAAGTTTGCAGAGTTTTCTCTTTGATTGGGAGTGATCCAGAACACTTGGTTGGAAGGACAAAAGTCAAGTGTAGTGTGGGCAGGAAAGATGTGTTCTCCATTAAGAAAATTTGTTACAGTCTCAGAGGATGCACATGACAGCTACAACCTCTTTAACTCAAATTCTGGAGAATCTGATGCCTGCTTCTGGCCTCTGTGGGAATTGTATGCATGTGGTACAAAGGCATTCAGCAAGCTGAACAACCACATATTATTAATTTTTCTTTTAAAATAAATGTTATTTTAATTGTTATGTTCTGTAAAAAAGTGTTCATTGTTATCCACCTTGCCTGTGTAGTTTTTATCATGGGCACTTCTCCTCCATGAACTCTGTTCTCTTGAACTCTTATTTAATTTAAAAACATATTGATAAGCTGGGCAGTGGTGGCACACACCTTTAATCCCAGCACTTGGGAGGCAGAGGCAGGCGGATTTCTGAGTTTGAGGCCAGCCTGGTCTACAGAGTTAGTTCCAGGACAGCTAGGGCTACACAGAGAAACCCTGTCTCGAAATATATATATATATATATATATATATATATATATATATATATATATATATATATATATATATATGATAATTTGTAGAGTTTTTGTTTAATGTGAGGAAAGACCTGGTCTGATTCACAAATGTTGTACGATTAGACTTACTGCCCATGCTTATAACCCCAGCACCCAGGAGCTGGAGCAGAAAGAAAAACATTTAAGCACATCTTCAGGCAGGACACAATGAGTTTGAGATCATCCTGGATCACAGTTCATCACTAATTGCATGGAGTGAGAACAGCACATAGGCCTTTCCAGGCATCAAATGATAACTCTTGTCAGAAGGCTTCTCTGTAGTTCTCTTCCTCCTCTTCCTCTCTCTCCTCCTCTTCCTCCTCCTCTTCCTCCTCTTCCTTCTCCTCCTACTCCTCCTCTTCTTCTTCTTCTTCTTCTTCTTCTTCTTCTTCTTCTTCTTCTTCTTCTTCTTCTTCTTCTTCTTCTTCTTTTTCTTCTTCTTCTTCTTCTTCTTCTTCTTCTTCCTCCTCCTCTTCCTCTTCTTCCTCCTCCTCCTCCTCCTCCTCTTCCTCCTCCTCCTCCTCCTCCTCCTCCTCCTCCTCCTCCTCCTCCTCCTCCTCCTCCTCCTCCTCCTCCTCCTCCTCCTCCTCCTCTTCTTCTTCTTCTTCTTCTTCTTCTTCTTCTTCTTCTTCTTCTTCTTCTTCTTCTTCTTCTTCTGCCTAGGATCACATTGAATATTGTATAATGATTGTAGTTTTCAAATATCCTAAACTTTGTGATTTTTAGCATAAAATTTCTCTACTTTTCCTGATGTGAACCAAATTGGTGCTTCTCTGTAAACGTCAACTTACAAAAATGAGAGAACATCCCATGCCAGTTTCAGTGGAAATTAGATAAATGCAGAATACAGTGAAGTTCCTCATGATGTAGGAACTTTTATTTCTGTGTGTCTTTGTTTTTTTGAGTTGTGTGGTTATCTGTGTTCATTCCATGTTTGCATGTGTGCATGTTGAGCAGTGTCTGTGTGTCAGTGTGTGTGTGCTTGTGTGTTTGTGTGTGTTTATGTGTGTGTGTGTCTGTGTGAGTGTTGTGTTCATTTGTGTGTGTGTCTGTGCATGTGTCAGGGTGTTTGTCTGTGTGGGTGTGTTTGTTTATGTGTCTCTCTGAGTGGTGTGTGTGTGTGTGTGTGTGTGTGTGTGTGTGTGTGCATTTGATGACACCGGTGCTGGGAATTTTTATAGTCTTTATATACACAATATGATAGATCCAGGCATGTTAAAGAAATAGATATATCAAAGTCACAGAGGGTGATATGCACAACAGATTCCCTCATTCCCAAGCTTTCTCAATGGATCTGCATGTAATCCATAACTCACACAAAATATTAGTTCCAGTCAGCATCTTAGGTTTTTTTCAAGGGTCCATTTTATGTAACTCAGATCCTCCAGTTTGCACAACCACCACAAATACCTGAGCTACCTTCCTTACCTCATTTGAAGAAATGAATGTATGTCAATGTGTCTTACATTCCTGTATTTAGCCTTTCCCATACTTGAGGTTTTTCACAAATTCTCCTGTCTTTCCATGAATTCATTTCTGGTGATGCTGTGACAAGATGAATATGAGTGGGCTGGCACTGCAGTCACCTTTGAGAGGATATCTGTCCTTTTTCGTGTTTGTACAATGGATTCTTCTACGCTGTTAACTCACCAAAGGTGTGGTATAGAAAGAGCAGCAGTTATGGTACCTCAGAGAAGAGTCCTTCTAAGGGGACAAATTCAAACAAAAGAGATGACAAAGACTCTCCAAATAAGACAGTCCTGGAAGGCAACACACATGGAAGGATTCTGTTATGTGATTCAGGTAACATTCATAATACACAGAAGCCAAACCGTTAGGACCATTATATTTCCATTCAGGATGTAGTTAAGAACATAATTAGGGCAGCATTACACTTATTATAGGAAGAAAATAGGCAAGAGTACCACCTAAAAACCAATGTCATGCTTTGTATTGGGTGTTAGAAGACTGATTTTTTTTGGCCTTCTTGTAAGGTCAGTAATTTGATAAAAAAAATTGAGGAATTTTGGACAACCCCTTATTACGTTAGATTCAACTACTAGTTCTCTTCTATTACACTCTTGTAGTGTATGAAGAATTAAATTTTGAAGAAATACTCCTAGCATCATTTTGAACATGGGTTATGTTTTACAAGGTGAAATGTGCATCTATTATGAGTTGGACAATATTCCATAGCTCTTCACAAAAGGATATAACTTGAGCCAGCTGTTTGCTTCCTCAGAACCCTGCATGAAGAGCAGGTACCTGCTGCTCCTACATCACATTTAAATCAGGGAGCAGGCATGGTTAGTGTAGTGAAGGACACAGTCTATTAGTGAGAACTACTCTTTGATAGTGAGATGGTGTTCTATTTTGATAAATATGGCTTTTAGATTTGGCCTCAGTATTTAATAAGGCTGTTCAGTTTTCCTCAGCTGTATGTAGACCCTGCCAAGCTGAAGTAAGCAAAGGGCTTTTCTTTTATCTGGGATATTTAGATGCATCTATATATGAAAAAGAGAATCAAGAGTGGGAACATATTTTCTAAATAACATTTCACAGGATCAAACATAATTTTTGAGGACTCTTGTCCCTTCACTTGCTAAAGAGACACACTGCATTTTGAAAGTGATCATACTTTACATATGCCTGCTTAAGATTACACATTTAGCAAAATCAACTTCTGTTGACCTTCTTTTAAGGTCTGTTGAAATTTCATGTCTAAGTTATCACTTGATATTCTGAAGAATCTCTGTATCCTCAAGCTTTTCTTTGTACTATTTCTCTCTTAGTGAACATTACTCAATATCCTTGCTTGGGCTGAGTGTGACTGCCCATAGAAGCTCTGAGGGAATCATCCCTGTATTTTGACTCTCCTCAATGTGGACTGGACACAGGATAGAATAAAACTTAGATTACCGCCAGTTTGTCATAAATGTTGATCTGAAGACAGATACTTTATTCCCATAGGTGTTTCCCAAAACTTTTATGTCCTAAGTGACTTAAATACCTCATTTATTCCTTCAGAACTTTCAACAGCTTTGTATGCTTTCTTTTCCTCACATTTGGGAAATTTCCATCATAATCTATATATAATTCTCTTACTGAAACCATTTACATGTTTAGATCATTCTAACATTTTATAAATGTTAATAACATAGCATGCAATGGGCTTAACAAAAAAAATCAAAATCTATTGTGAGGATATATATTCAGGGATGGGAAATAAGGAATTTATATCCCCTCTTTCGAATTTCTCAGTTGCACTGTATTTCAAATTTATCATAGTTCACCCTAGGATAACAGTGAAATAATTCATTTTACATACAAAAAATTGATAAAATGTTTCTTCTGAAACTGTAGACATCCTAAAATCAGTCACATTAAAAATACTTTACCCAGTACATATGGAGACAAATTTACATTACCTAAATAGTTATTCCCCTTCCAAGTTGTACAAATACTGGCCAGCCATGTCATGGTTTTGTTTTTTTTTTTTTTTTTTTTTTTTTTTTTTTGCATAGAGGTTTAGTAACATTTAAAAAGCCCTGGTGTGATTATTTTAATTTAACAAAGCTGAAGGTATGAAAATGGCTGTGGTTTTTAATTTAGAAGATGAGATAAGCCCTGTGCAGTGTCTGCCTATCTTTGTATATTTATCTGTTTTTAAAGAAGATTTACTGCATATAGATATCTTTTAAATTATTAACATGTTTATGCCTGCATAAAATTTAAAATATGTATATATCATAATTAAAGTCATAGATGTGTTAGTCTTGTATGAGTGAGGACAATGTCCAGTATTAATAACATCTGATCTAGGAGTAATAAACTCTTTAAAACATGTTACCTATTCCAAGGAAAGAATCAGACCCATATTATCATTTTATATTTATTGTCCCTGTGTGGATATATTGACTTTATATATTTTTGACCTTTCATATCAATATTTAAGTTTATTTTCATTAGGAACAAAATGAACTAGGATCATGTTAACAAGCTTAATTTACTTGTAATTCATTTGCTATTAAGTATATGATGTGAATAACAAACCATGTCTCAGGTGTATGTTCTACATGTAATTACTAAAAAGTGAAAATTTATAAGGCATGACTTTGTGTCTATTGCTTATCTGGGATTTCTGTTTCAGAATTTTCATTGTCAAGTGAAAACTTCACATAGAAATCTTTAGTAAGCATATTTTTAGGTTGGGCAGAAAGTAAACCAGACATGTCTAGAGCAGAAGAGTACTGAGGGCATTTTATCTCAGAGGAAAATTAACTGCAGCAATAGCTGACAATGAGACCCAGCATAGGGTAGCATGAATGTTCTTTGCTGGCAGCAGGCTGTGTGGCTCTTGAGAACTTATCCTTTGATTTTCTGTGGGGTTCTGTGAATATCAGTCTTTGCTTACTTTGTTAGTATGCTAGTTTTGGAGGTAAATGGCTGGAAAAACTTTAGGTTCTTTTGAGAAGCCTTTCTCTAAGTAAGAGAGAAGCTCTCAGAATAATAATAAAACAAACCATTAAGATATGAAATGAGCCAGGCAGTGGTGGCTCACACCTTTAATACCAGCACATGGGAGGCAGAGGCAGCTGGATTTCTGAGTTCAAGGCCAGCCTGGTCTACTGAGTTAGTTCCAGGACAACCAAGGCTATACAGAGAAACCCTGTCTCAAAAAACAAACAAACAAAAAATAAGATATGAAATGAATACCTTGTAGGCCTGATATTTCTTCTTTGTGTAATAGGGATAATATTGACTCAGTAGGACAATCAAGAATAATGGTAGTCACCTTAACCTTAACACTGAGCCTAACTCTATCCTAACCCTCACCTCTGAATTTCCTAATGTCCTAAACCTCATTCTAAAAACCCTTATCCTAATCCAAACCATGACTGTTTAATCCCCTAGCCCTAACTCAAATCATGCTTGCTGTGGGGCATATTTCTTAATTACAACTTCTGACGTGAAAAACCCTTTATTAATCTTGCTCTTTTGATAAGTTCAGATCCACCTTTAATCTGGGCTACAGATTCTTTGACAACCCACATATATAAAGGACATTGAACAGGGTGGTGTTTTGATTTTTGTACTTGCCCTACCTTTTTTTTAAAGTGATTTGTTTTTTATTTGTGTTTTAAAACTAGTATTAGTAAGCACTTATCTCTTCCAAATTCTGGTATACACTGAAATCAGGTCTAATATCCTGCAGCATAAAATCAACCAGTCCTTGATTTTCTAATTTACCTTGCCCAACAGCCTTTACTGGGACATTCTATTAAATAATCTTTCTATATACAAAGATTCATTCTCTCTATGATTTGAGCTATATTTATCTACAGAATGTGTACTAATTCAACTGTTGTTTTTTCTCCACTTTTCCACTAATGAAGATGTGCTGGCTACCAATAGTGCTCAACTGTTTTTCCCTTATGTCTCTGGCTTTTCTTCAGGGTTGACTGATACCTGTCATCTGGTGCAAGGGAGCTGCAGTTTCCCTGAGCCCAGCATGAAGCCACAAAATAAGTCTCTTGTTTCCTAAAATCCCTCTTTAGTGTTAATGGTGTTAGCATTCTGTCTAAAACTCTACCTCACAGTTATCTGATGACAGCCAGGTATCCTCCTTCCCATAGTTACCTCTCTTTAAAGACAGATGGAATATGTTCTATGGGTGTGAGGGGAGGTGTGGGTGAAGGGGATGATTCAGCAGGCTCATGCCTCCTGCTGAGATATTTCTTTCCCTGGAGGGACCATGCCTCACACTGAGACAGCTCTTCCCCAGGAGCAACTGGCCACAAGTCTGTATAGAATAGAATATAGTTTATCCAGGACATGGGGAGGAGAGATAAGAGGGTAGTAGAGCCAGAGAAAAGCAGAGAGTGGCAGAGTAGAGAAGTAGAGGCCAGGCATGAGCATGTGGAGAGAGAATGGGGAAGGGAAGAGCCCAAGAGGGCCAGAGAAAGAGAGAACAAAAGGGCAAGAGATCAACAGAGAGGAAGGGGCAAGTAACTACATTTCCAGTGGGTCAGGCCTATCTGGCTGTTGCCAGGTAAACATGGGGGGGGAGCTTACCTGGCTGTTGCCAGGAAACTATGGTGGAGTTTAGACAGCATGCTAAGAAATAACCAGGATATCCTTCCTCTTGTGGGTCATATTGACACCTCCACTGCACACTGAGTACTGGGCTATGGAAGCTGTTTATGTTGATTACGGGAAGAAGGCAAGTGCTGTGAGGAAAGCTCAGGAAAGGTCTGGAGTCAGGTCCTGGTAGGTGCAGGATCATTGCTCTCAGAGGGGAGGAGCAGGCAGCTGAACAGCCAGATATAGAATGGTGGGTTCACCCCCAAGGCAGGGTGGGGTGAGATTCCTTCTAAAGGATATGTATACATGCTAATGGAGTACAAACTTCTAAGATTTGGAAAAGGTCTGGCCCTGCATGGGAAGCACACTTTAACCTTCAGGAGTGGTAAGACACACTGGCCAATTGAGGCTTTCAGGCAGACCTGCCAATCAGACAATGAGGCGGGTTCTTCCGGGTGCCATTCTGCATGTTCACTGTGCCTGTGTAGGCTTGAATGGTCATCTGTGCCTTGCTCTGAGCTCTGCTGTTGGTGCTGTGTGGAGACCTCAGTGAAGCTCTGAAATTGAGTCATGGTGAGCACAGGATCACTGCCCACACTGGGTAGGGGCAGGTGGCTGAGCAGTGGGAGCTGGGGTGCTGGGTCCTCTCTGGGGCTGCATGGGAAGGATCAGCCAGATGTGATCACCTGTGAGGTCCCTGGTGATGCTCCTCACGTGTTAGATCAGGAGGTGACCTGTGAGTAACATCACTATTATGGATGATTCTGAATCTGCCCAAAACATTTTGACCAGGTGCTTTCTTATAGAAACATGGGTGGTTTTTCTGACTCTGCAGCACATGTGTCCAAATCCTTTTGTCTTTTATAGTATACATTAAGAAGACAGGCATATCCAGCAGTGGTAGTGCATGCCTTTAAACCTGTCACTTGGAAGGGAGAGGCAGGGGGATGACAGTGATGGAATAATGATCAATAATCATGCTAATCAATAATCAATACTAATCAAGGACCAATAATCAACACTAGTCAATAACCAAAAGTGATCAATAAACATGATAATCAATAATCGATAACCAGCAGTCAATGCTGATCAATAATCAATAAGCAATAATAATCAATAGCCATAATGATCAATAATTGATGGCACATGCCTTTAATCCCAGCACTTGGGAGGCAGAGGCAGGCAAATTTCTGAGTTCGATGCCAGCTTGGTGTACAGAGTGAGGACAGCCTGGGCTATGCAGATATGGCGGCCGGCCAGAGACTACATTTCCCATAAGGACTCATGCCAAGATGGCGACTGGCCTTCAAACTACATATCCCATGATGCCGCGAGGAAAAAGTAAGATGGCGGCCGGCCAGAGACTACATTTCCCATGAAGGCTTGGGCCTGGCTCATTCCCGTGGTGTTTGGAGATCCCCACAGATTGACTTCACGGAGAGCCAAGAGACTGTTCCTGGAGACCTCTGCTGCAGCTGCTGCCACCATCGCTGCAATCTGGGAGGCACACTGCTGTCCCGGTGGCATTGGAGAACTCCTTCTGACGTCACAGACCGCGCGACGCAATCAGATCGCCCGCTGGGCCGCTGCAGACCAGGGAGATGACTGGAGCCTCCAGGTACCATGGCTGGCTGGTGGTAGCCGGCGGGTGGAAGCGGAGGCCCCAGATTGCCCATGAATCTGAGGCAGGGGCATGCCTGGAGCTGCCTCCAGTTACTGGCTGGCGGACCTATGTACACACCCCCAGACTTGTATAAAGGAGAACTGTATCGTGTTGGGTGTTATTATTGAAATACCCTCAGGAGGAGAGACCCTCACTCTAGTCTCGGGATATTGCAACCACTCAATAACTCACAAGACACAAGAGGCTTTATTTCATGAATCAGCCGGGCTGAGGTCGAGACTCATAATGAGGAGTGTTGACTCCGAGGCCAGGGGGAGAAGGGTATTAAAAGGAAAAAACCACAAACCAGGGGGTTGAGGGGGAAACCAAGGAAGGGTATCATAAAAATAGTGGAAAGTTCCAGCCCATTATTCAGTAGGTCATGTGGGAAACATCTTGTACATGTTTTTCTCAGGAATTGAATCTTGCACAACCATCTACTTTGTGGTCAGCCAGTTCCCAGAACGACCCAGCTGACCTGGATTTTTAGTTCTACATTCCTTGTGGTCAGCCAGTTCCTGGAACCTGGAGGTAGTGAACCGGTTGGCCTACATTCTTGGCTCAGCTCTAGGGGGTCATAACAACTTTTCATACCCTTTATAAATTTTTATATCTTTAAATTATCACCTGGTTATCGTTTTCATGTGGACATAAGGGTCACCAGTATGTGTGAAATTGACCATCGATGGACTGTGATTACTATTCTGGGCTTTCATTTTAAAACCTAAAATAAAATACTTAAGTATAGGAGCAGTGGTACACGCCTTAAATCCCAAAAGATGAGCATCAAGCAGATCTCTAATTCGGGTCTTCCTGGTACAGAACAAGTTTTTGGTAATGAAAAGCTTAGGTACAGGCAAAGTGTTACACAAGTATTACCCAGCATTCAGGAGACAGAGCCATGCAGATCTGAGTTCAAGGTTTATCTACAGAGCAAGTTCAAGGACAGCCAAGCTTAGGCAGTGAAGTTGTTGAAAAATAGAAATCTGGTGATGATGTAATAGAAGGGGCCATGTTCCAGCCTCAGCAGGCAGAGGAACTCAGCAGCTTTGTTCATGTGGCTCTGATTTAGAGGGAAGAATAGAAGGGACGACAATTGATGCTGGTTGACTGTAGTTAGAAAATTAGTGGTGATGAAGAAGAAACCAACACCACTGAGGTGAAATCTTCTGGTGAGTGTTTTCTGAGAGGACAAAGAAGCTGTGTTCCAGAGATAGCCAAGGTTGTTTCTTTGTTGTACACCCGCAGTCGCTCATGTGTGAGAATCACCCAGGTGGTATTGGTTTTTAAGCATAAATGAATCTCATGCAGAGCAGCTAAGGGCTTGGCACCATGAAGGGAGTGTATGACAGGAACGCAGTGAATCCTAGTTGCAGGGGAAGAACCCAGCATATTGAAGATGTCAGTCCCATGGGATGAGCAGAGAGAACAGCAGCAGCAGTAAAGTGGAGTCAAGCAGAACCTAGAGTGCTATAGATGGAAGAGCTGGAGAGAGACCCAATCACTTTTGAGGAGTACAGAGGATCATGTGTGGATCCCAGATACTGGAACAAGAAGCTGTAATATTGAAGTTACCTTTGAAACCCTAATATTTTGAAATTCCAGAGCTGTGGGGTACCTGCTCAGGAAAACAGTTCCAGAGAGTGCAGTAACATATAGTGAGGTAGGTCTTTGGACAAACTACCTTTTCTACTGCTATGCATGGCTTGTGGTTGAACAGGAGCATGTTTCAATAATCAGGACCGCAGGCACGAAGATGAGTTTGTAAAGCCCAATTAGTTTTTTTTTTAGAGAGTGCACAAAGTCCATTTGAACAAACATCCTATGACAAACCTCCCTTGTCAACAGCCAGTCAAGGTACAACTGAAGGGTATAGATAACTAATATACCTTACAGTGAAAAAGTTAGCCTAACCATCACGGTTGTCAGATGATTTTGCCCCTTTAATTGGTTCCTGCAGATTATGGCAGTCATGTAATTCTTAAAATATTAAGCTGCTGACCTTTATGTTAATGTCCCAATTTTACTGTAATTGCAATAAATACCCAGCACCCCTAGACCTGGTCGATCAGTTTTGATCTCATGTGAGGCTGACTGGCAAGCATCCTTATTACAGAGCTCATAATAAAGACCTCCATGTGTTTGCATTGCAATAGGCTCCTTGTTGGTTGTTGGGGTTTCTGTGATTTGGACATAACATCTTAGTGCATTGACTAGAACCCCAAGACACCCAGGACTCCCAACTTAAGGAATGAAAGACCGGTTTTTAATATCCACCATTGTTTCTGTGTCAATGGCGTGTCTGCCAGATATGAGTCTGTGTGCCTTGGTTTTCAGGTTTTTCTTGAGTATATGTGGAGGGAGATGACTAAATTGAACCTGGAACCCTGCTACAGTGGATACGCTGGAGAGTCGCAGCCCCAAAGTGCTTCAAAGATGTTCCAGAGTCTGGTATAGTATATGGTGTTTCTCCGGTCTTAATTTCTGGGAAAGTTAGAGCAGACTTGGAGCCCTGCTACAGGGATCACAGCTGCCATCCTGTCTACATTTTCTCCTCTGTCCAAGTGGAGGAATGTGCTGGGTAGCCTCTACCACCCCCCTTGTGCCTGTCTGTTATGTGTGTTGCAATTTGTTATTCTCTGACTGAGGAAATTAGACAGACTCCACCCTAGTCAATTTAGTTTCTAGCTACACACCTTGGGTTAAATCCTTAACAACAGGACCTAGATCCATTGACTAGTCCATGACAGAGAGCTCTTCAAGACAGCATCTAGGGCAAAATCAGGCTCTGCCTACCTTATTTTAAAGGGTAGAAAGACAAAGACCTCATTTTCACCTCCCGAACTACCCTCTGCCCAGTTCATATGTGACTATAGTTTTGAACTTGGAGCTGTCATAAGATGGAAGGTCATTCTTCATCAAGTCTCACAAAATTAGCATATCTTCCTTGGACAAGAGGTCTTGTCTTGTTGGTGGCCATTTCCAGTTGTGTGGGACAATCTGCCTTTCTGTCTACCTTCCAGCTGTTTTAGCCACCTCTTTGGTAGCACAGGCCTGTGAACCCATGGTTAAAGAAACTCACCACAGGTCAGCACATCCTCTGAGCCCCCAATTACAGTGCTCTGAGCCAGGTGCCCTTCCTATTTTGTCCTTACTCAGCCACAACTCCAACTCCTTCTTGTGGTGGCAGAGCCCTTGTGATTGATATGGTTAGCTCATTCATTTTCGGTTGTTACAACTTCCTCATTTATTATTGTGTCTGTGTCATAGTTATCTTAAATTTTCAACATTTCATAGCTACAGTCATCTGAAGGAGCCTCAGTTGAGGGCGTGCTCTCATCAGAATGGCTGGTTTCTATGTCTGTGAGAGATAGTGTTGATGATTGATTAGGAAGGCTCTTCCACTGAGGCTGACAATATCCCTAAGCAAGTGGTCCTGGGCTAGATGAGAGAGCAGGCTGAGCATGAGACAGCGACCAAGCAAGAGAACAAGCCAGGAGACAGTGTTTGTCCATGCCTTTTGCCTTCAGTTTCTAATCTAAGCTCCCAAATGATGGACTGTGATCTGACAGAACCATATACAACAAACACTTATTACCTGAGATGCTTTTGCTTAGATGATTAAATCACAGCAGCAGAGTAGCAAGTTAGAACAGCAACAACAACAAAATGGTATCAAAGGGTTATTTTGCTGTTGTACGGAATCTATGTTGTAGATTGTATTCTTGTGGACAGGTCAAATTTTGGGTAGAAAGGTATTTGGATAGGTTGGTGTCTCTAACTCCCCACTGGGGATCCTGCCTGACTGCATATGTGGTCTCTTCTGCATCCATATCTAACTGCTATGCATCTCAGCTAAGACGACCACATAGATTCCTTGGTGCCCTCCAATTTGTGGTCTCTGACACATCCTAAATGTACCCCCTCCTCCCAGCCAGCTGCAGATATTGATTAATTTTTTCATTCTGGCCTCTCTTGTCTCTCACCACACCTGTTGCTGGTTCTCCCCCATTCCCCTTTCTTATCTGCTCTAACATCCAGTTCTCTCTCTTTCATCTGTTTTCTTTTATTGCTTTATTCCCCATTTTGAGTGTGATTCAACCATGTTCATTTGGGCCTTTTTGCTTCTATAGCTTCTTTGGGTCTATGAAGTATAGTGTGGGTTTCCTCTACTTTGTGGTTATTATACATTTGTAGGTGAGTACATACATGTATGTGCTATTAGGTCTGGGTTACCTAACTCTGAATGATAGTTTCTAGCTGTATCCATACGCCTGCAAAATTCAAGATGTCCTTGTATTTAACAGCTAAATAGATTTTCCTTTTGTAAATTAACCACATTTTCTATATTCATATTTTTGTTGAGGGGCATCTGGATTCTTTCCAGTTTCAAGTTCTTATAAATTCAATGGCTATGAACTTAGTAGAGTCCCTACTCTAGGTCACCTGCCTTCAAAGAGTCCCTCCAATATCGCATATTTGTCCCTTGAGAGGGTGTGGGCACCTGGCTACCCATGATGGTGCATCAGGTCTCTATTGGGTTAGGTGCATCCTCTCCACTGAGGCCAGACATGGCAGCCCAGTTAAAGGAACAGATTCCAATGACAGACAGCAACTTTAGGGACAGTACTGCTACAGTAGTTGGAGGACCATCATGAAGACTGATCTGCACATCTGCTAATTATAGACCATGGTCATTTTTCCAGTCTCTGTATGTTATTGTTTGTGACTCAGTCTCTGAATGTCCCCAAGGACATCAAGGTTAGTTGAGCCTGTTGGTCTTCCTGTGGAGTTCCTATCCTCTTCAGAACCTTAAATGCTCTCCCCAACTCTTCCATCAGAGTTACCAAGTTCTATGTAATTTTTGACTGTGGATCTCCTCTTCTGCTTCAGTCAGGTGCTGGGTGGAGCCTCTCAATGGATAATTGTGCAAGGCTCCTGTGTGGGAGCATCACAGAATATCCTTAATAATGTCATGGATTCAAGCTTGTCTATAATGTGTGTCTCCAATTGAATGAGTTTTCATTGTCTATTCCTTCAGTCTCTGCTCCAGCTTTACCTCTTCATTTCTCTTAGACAAGATAAGTTTTGTTCTGGGTGTCTCCAGTGTTGTGGTTGAATCTGATCCTTCAGCTTTCTTCTCATGCTCCCATACATTCCCCATTTGGACTCTGTCCCTCAATCACATAAGATACTGTGCACACATTTGCTGTTCAATGCTATGCTATTTTGCAAACCTGGTGTTTTTATATTTTTAACTTTATTCATTCTGTTTTTGGTTTTCTAGAACAAAATTCTCTGTTAAGCAATTCCTGTTCTGATTGTAGATATAGAAGCCACATAAGCCACCTGACATGTTTTTGTTCTATAAGCACATGATTTTGTGCTGCTCTTAGTCCACCTCTTTCATTTTGAAATTCAGCCAAATGCATAAATTAGATTCTATTTCTCCAGATGGCTTCTGCTCATGTCATCAATATTATCTGATGCTTCAGATTCATTGAATTGCAGGTGTATGATGTTCTGCCTGTTAAGATTGTTGTGAAATTTTTTAATAAATAAGTGTATTGTGGCTGAGTACATGAATATGAATGTGTGCCTTATCTTTACTGTTGTCAGAAGATGGCCTCAGAACTCATGATCTTGAAGAAATGGACAGGTGTTGGTCCACATGTGTATGCTAGAAATTGACCTCCATTATGTGGAAGACCAGCAAGAGCTTCCATCTCCTGAGCTATAACTCCTGAACTGCATTCTTTATTTCTGATCAACGTATACATTACTGCTGGGTGGTGGTACTACACACCTTTAATCCCAGCACTTGAGGGGCAGAGACAGGATTTCTGAGTTCCAGGACAGCCTGGTCTACAGAGTGAGTTCCAAAGCCGGCCAGGGCTATACACAGAAACCCTGTCTCGAAAACACACACACACACACACAAAAAAACATATATATTACTAATATTTTCATGTGTCAATTTTTAACTGTTTACACATGCATTCCCTTTTCATAAAATTTAATTAATGTTGCTGTTTAAACTGGTTCACTTTATGTTTATGCAAGGTGAATACAGAATTGCAGTGAATGCGTAATTCTTTGCAGTAACTTCAGTAAAGAACTGTGAGTTCATTCTATCATTTTTGTTTTCTGCTTTATTTTTGTAGCAGAGTGAGGTTCTTAACATGTAAGATTTGCTGTCCTGAAACTCATTGCATAGACTGTGCTGGCATCCAGCTCAATGACATACACCTGTCTGTACCTTTGTGATTAAAGACATGAGCAAATACACACAGCTTGCCCATCACTTTTGTAGTTAGTAATTGTTCATCCAGCTTTTTAGATGTGTGCTCAGTACACATCTGTTTCCCCCTGCATATCTCTCTCAATTGCCATTTGTGTTGCAAGGCTATATCCTATTCCAAGGGTTCAGGAGTGACACAGCTGAACCCTGTGTCAAGGGTTCAAGTGTCAATATTTCAAGTTTCTTCTAAACTGACATGATGATTATATTATAATCCGTGTGTCAGAAAATAAGTGGAAGAATCACCTGAATTATTTGATTATATTGTCTAGGAAGAATAACTTTACTTTGTATTCATGTCATTATCAGACTTTGTGTTCTACACATATATGTGTTATGCATGTTTTTATTTCTCAGGACTGGCTGTGATAGGATAGCTTAGATTTCTTGGTGACATATTTTCCTGGATATTATTTATTATATTCCTATTCTGGTGTCTAGGCCTCTGGGTTTGAAGTGATTATTGATTTAGGTACTGATTTCTGGATTTGGCTTGCTTGGGTGGGAGTTTTGTTCCTGGGTTGCTGTTTGATGTCTGGATTTACAAAGAGAGTTGCCTGAGTGTTGCCTCTTTTACTGACCTGTTTGGTGGGTATCCTCAAGAGGGAATGCTGGTTAATGTTGGGATCAGTGAGAAGAGGTGAGCAGGAAGAGATGATCTTAGCATCCACGGGGCACATAGGTAGGACAGAGGTAAAGCTGCCTCTGGTGTTTAGTACAGTGCTAGGGGAAACTGTGATCATTACATCTGGGATTACAGACAGTGTGGGAGATCTATAGAAAGCTTACCTGTGTCCTGGCAGGTAAAGCATGTGGGTGAACAGGGACTGTCTGCCCAAGTGGGGCTGAGACACAGGGATGAGGCAGGAAAGGAAGGGCAGGTGGGCATTGTCTATCTTATCTATAAGATGATGCACAGGGAGACAGGCAACTTCCACTTGTATTCTGTCTCAGAGTAAGTGCAACTGATATTAGGATCTGCAGTAACAGATAGTGAGGTAGGTCTTTGGACAAAGTACCTTTTCTACTGCAGTGCATGGCTTCTGGTTGAACAGGAGCATCTTTCAATAATAAGGGCCTCAGGCACAAAGATGAGTTTGTAAATCCCAATTAATTGTTTTTCTGAGAGTGCACAAAGTCCACTTGAGCAAACATTCCATGACAAGCCCACCTTGTCCACAGCCAGTCAAGGTACAACTGCAGGGTTAAGCTACATATTGGTAACTAATACACCTTACAGAGACAAAGTTAGTCTATCCATCATGGTTGTCAGATGATTTTTTGCCCTTTTGATTGGTTCCTACAGATTATACCAGACATGTAGTTTTTAAAATGTTAAGTTGCTGACCTGTGTGTTAATGTCCCAATCTCGCTGTAACTATAATAAATACCCAGCACCTCTAGACTTGGTGTCTCAGTTTAGATCTCACGTGAGGCTGACTGGCGAAAATCCTTATTACAGAGCTCATAATAAAGACCTCCATGTGTTTGCATTGCAATAGGCTCCTTGTTGGTCATTGTGCTCTCTGTGGCTTGGACATAACATCTTAGTGCATTGACGCAAGATCCTCAGGACTCCCAACTAAAGGATTGAAAGGCCGGTTGTTAAAATGAACCATTGTTCTTCCTGTGTCAGTGGCTTCTCTGCCAGATTTTTGTGTATGCCTTGGTTTTCAGGTTTTTCTTGATTATATGTGGAGGGAGATGACTAAATTGAACATGGTACCCTGCTATACTGGATATGCTGGACATTCCCAGCCCCAAAGAGCTTCAAAGATGTTTTAGAGCCTGGTATAGTGGACAGTGTTTCTCTGGTCTTAATTTCTGGTAAGGGTAGAGAAGACTTGGAACCCTGCTACAGTGCTCACAGCTACCTGCCTGTCTTCATTTTCTCCACTGTCCAAGTGGTGGAATCTGCTGGGTAGCCTTTACTGTCCCCTTGTGGCTATTTACTTTGGGTGTGGCACTTTGTTATTCTCTCATTGATGAAATAAGACAGACTCCACCCTAGTCGATTTAGTTACTAGCCCCACACCTTGGGTTAAATCCTTCTTAACAACAGGACCTAGACCCATTGTCTAGTCCATGACAGAGAGCTCTTCCAGACAGCATCCTGGGCAAATTCAGGCTCTGCCTACCTTGTTTTACAGGGTGGAAACAAAAAGATCTCATTTCCCACCTCCTGAAATATCCTCTGCCCAGTCCATATGTGACTCTGTAGTTTTGAACTTGGAGCTGTCATAAGATGGAAAGTCATTCTTCATCATTTCTAACAAATTTAGCATATCTTCCTTGAACCACAAATCTTGTCCTTTGTTGGTAGACATTTCCAGGTCTGTGAGACTATCTGCTTTTCTGTCCACCTTCCAGCTGCTTTAGTCACGTCTTTGGTAGCACTGGCCTGGGAACCCAGGGTTAAAGACACCTCACCCCAGAGCAGCACAATCTCTGAGGTCCCCATCCCTATGTATCCTTCCCTGCTCTGAGACAGGTACCCTCCCTATTTTGTCCTTGCTCAGCCACAACTCCAACTCCCTCATGGGGTAGCATGGCCTCTTGTATTGATATGGTTAGCTCATTGGTTTTGTGTTGTACAACTTCCTCATTTATTATTGTGTCTGTGTCATAGTTGTTTTCAGTTCTCAGCATTTCAGAGCTACAGTCATCTGAAGGAGCCTCAATAAAGGGTGTGCCCTCATCAGAATGGCTGGTTGCTATGTCTGTGAGAGATAGTGTTGATGATTGATTAGGAAGGCTCTTCCACTGAGGGTGGCAATATCCCTAAGCAAGTTGTTCTGGGCTAGATGAGAGAGCAGGCTGAGCATGAGACAGTGACCAAGCAAGAGAGTAAGCCAGGAGATTGTTTGTTCATGCTTTTTGCCTTCAGTTTCTAACCTAGCTCCCAAAATAATGGACTGATCTGACAGAACCATGTACAACAACCACTTATTACCTGAGAGGCTTTTGCTTAGAGGATTCAGTCACAGCAGCAGAGTAGCAAGTTAGAACAACAACATGGTATCAAAGGGCTATTTTGCTGCTGTACAGAATCTATGTTGTAGATTGCATTCTTGTGGATAAGAACAAATTTTGGGTATAAAGGGTTTTGGATTGGTTGGTGTCTTTAACTCTCCACTGGGGGTCCTGCCTGACTGCAGATGTGGCCTCTTCACCATCCATATTTCACTGCTATGCATCTCAGCTAAGATCAACCCCATAGATTCCTTGTCACCCTCCAATTCATGGTCTCTGGCACATCCTAAATATACCCCCTCCCTTCCCTAGGCAGCTGCAGATTTTGATTCATTTTCCCCCTCTGGCCTTCTCTTGTCTCTCGCCACACCTTTTGTTGCTTCTACCCGATTCCTCTTTCTTATCTGCTCTCCCATCCAGTTCTCTCTCTTCCATCTGCCTCCTATGATTGCTTATTCCCCCTTCTGAGTGGGTATAATTCAACCATTCTCATTTGGGCCTTCCTTATTGTTTAGTTTCTTTGTGTCTATGGAGTATAGTGTGGGTTTCCTGTATTTTATGATTATTATTCACTTGTGAGTCCATACATGCATGTGCTTTTAAATCTAGGTTACCTCACAGAGATGATAGTATTTAGCTGTATCCATTTGCCTGCAAAATTCATGATGTCATTGTATTTAATAGCTGAATAATGTTTCATTTTGTAAATGAACCACATTTTCCATATCCATATTTTGGTTGAGGGGCATCTGGATTCTTTCCAGTTTTAAGTTTTTGTAATTAAAATGGCTATGAACTTAGTAGAGTCCCTACTCTAAGTCACTGCCTTCACAGACTCTCTACTGTATCTTCTGTTTGTCCTTTGAGAGGATGTGGGCCCCTGGGTACCCATGATGGTGTATCAAGTCTGTATTGGGTTATGTGTATTCTCGCTACTGAGGCCAGAAGTGTCAGCCCAGTTAAAGGAACAAATTGCAATCATAGACAGCAGCTTTGGGACAGCTCCTGCTACAGTAGTTGTAGGACCATCATGAAGACTGACCTGCAATCTGCTACTTAAGGGCCAGGGTCCTTTGTCCAGCCTGTGTGTGTTATTGTTTGTGGCTCAGTCTCTGAATGTGCCCAAGGATCAAGGTTAGTTGAGTCTCCTGGTTTTCCTGTGGAATTCCTATCCTCTTCAGGGCCCTCAATCTTCCCCCCCACCCTTCCATTAGAGTTACCAAGGTCTATGCAATGTTTGACTGTGGATCCACTACTGCTTCAGTCAGATGCTGGGTGGAGCCTCTCAATAGACAATTATGCAATGCTCCTGTGTGGGAGCATCAAAGAGTATCCTTAATAATGTCATGGATTGGAGCTTGTCCATGTGTGTCTCCAATTGAATGAGTTTTCATTGTCCATTCCTTCAGTCTCTGCTGCAGATTTACCCCTGAATTTTTCTTAGCCAGGACAAATTTTGTTCTGGGTGTCTCCAGTGTTGTGGTTGAATCTGATCCTTCAGCTTTCTTCTCATGCTCCCATACATTCCCCATTTGGACTCTGTCCCTACATCACATAAGATACTGTGCACACATTTGCTGTTCAATGCTATGCTATTTTGCAAACCTGGTGGTTTTATATTTTAACTTTATTCATTCTGTTTTTGCATTTCTAGGCCAAATTTCCCTGTGAAGCACTTCCTGTTCTAATTGTAGATATAGAAACCACATAAGCCACCTGACATATTTTTGTTAAGTAGGCACATAATTTTGTGCTGCTCTTAGTCCACATCTTTCATTTTAAAATTCAGCAAAATATATAGATTATATTCTATTTCTCCAGATGGCTTCTGCTCACATCATTAATATTATCTGATTCTTCAGAGTCATTGAACTGCAGGTGTATGATGTTCTGCCTAACTCTTGTGATTCTTCTGAAATTTTGGATAAATAAGTGTGTTATACGTGTGTGCATGACTATGAATGTGTGCCTCCTCTTTACTGTTGTCAGAAGATGGCCTCAGAATTTATGATCATGAAGAAATGGACAGGTGTTGGTCCACATGTGTATGTCAGAAATTGACCACCATTATGTGGAAGACCAGCAAGAGCTTTCAACTCCTGAGCTATATCTCCTGAACTACATTCTTTATTTCTGATCAACATATACATTACTAATATTTTCACTTGTCTATTTTTAACTGTTTAAATATACATTCCCTTCTAGTAAAATGTAATTAATTTTGCTGTTTAAACTGGTTCACTGCATGTTTTTCAAGATGAATACAGTACTGCAGTGAATGCATAATTCTTTGCAGTAACTTCATTAAAGAACTGTGAGTTCATTCTGTCATTTTTGTTTCCTGCTTTATTTTTGTAGCAGAGTGAGGTTCTTAACATGTAACTTTTGCTGTCCTGAAACTCATTGCATAGACCCTGCTGGCATCCAGCTCAATGACATACACCTGCCTGTACCTCTACAATTAAAGACATGAGCAAATACACACAGCTTGCCCATCACTTTTGTAGTTAGTAATTTTTCATCCAGCTTTTCAGATGTGTGCTCAGTACAGTTGATCTGTTTCCCTCTGCATATCCCTCTCAATTGCCATTTGTGTTGCAAGGCTATATCCTATTCTAAGGGTTCAGGAGTGACACAGGTGAACCCTGTGTCAAGGGTTCAAGTGTCAATATTTCAAGTTTCTTCTAAACTGACACAGTGATTATATTATAATTTGTGTGTCAGAAAATAAGTGGAGGAATCACCTGAATTATTTAATTATATTGTCTAGGAAGCATAACCTTACTTTGTAGTGATGTCAGTATCAGGCTTTGTGTTGTATACATGTGTGTGATATTTTAGGAAGCAGTGAGTTTCGATGATGTACATGTGAACTTCACTGCAGAAGAGTGGAATTTGCTGGATCCTTCCCAGAAAAATCTCTACAAAGATGTGATGCTGGAGACCTACTGGAACCTCACTGCTATTGGTAAGATTGAATTTTTTTTTTGCTTCTCAAAATAAGGGAAAAATGTTTCTGCATTACTGATAATCATCTCTTATTTCAATAGAGAACAAGTAATATTGAGTTGAATAAATCAGGTTCATTGCTGTGAAAATTCAGAGTAACTTGAATTTTGCCTAATTCCAATACCATATCATTGATTTTCTTGTACCTTGGTTTTAGGCTATAATTTGGAAGTTCATCATACTGAAGAACAACATCAAACTTCTAGACGTCATGAAAGGTATTTTTTGGAGGTAGGGGGTTTCAAGACAGGGTTTCTCTGTGTAGCCCTGTCTGTCCTGGGACTCACTCTGTAGACCAGCTGGCCTCGAACTCAGAAATCTGCCTGTCTCTGCCTCCCAAGTGCTGGGATTAACGGTGTGTACCACCACCACCCGGCCATGAAAGTTAATTTTAATGTTTAATCAAATACAAATATGCCTGTGAGAAAATTTTAATATCAACTGGATCCTCTAAAGGAAAGCAAGTGTGTAAAATATGAGTCATTTTATTGTAGCTATGATTATAATATTCTTCCAAAATATATGTACCTCCATGTTAGTTATCTGATTGGTGTTTGTAAGGCATTTCTGTAAGCAAGAAGAGAAGGAAACAATGCCTTAAAAGATTCCTTTAATTGATTTGTATCTCCATTAGAGCTATGTTGTGGAACTACCAATTTGTATAGTCTAATAGTATTTAGATGCTGCACATTGAGTAGTGATAAACATGTATCCATAACTTTCTAATAATCAAATAGTCCATGATAAAGTTGGTGACACTCGTATTCTTATAGTGAAATTTTTAATTTTATTGTTTTGTCAGTTTATGAGAATCGAGAATGTTGTTTTGGAGAAACATTAATCATGTCTATAATGAACAAAAAGTCAATGCATGTGAATTCAATGTGGAAACATTTCATTTGTTCTGCTTTTTTAATGGCGGTATCAATTGTCAGAATGGATGAAACCATGTGAGCATAGGGATACTAAAAAAAACAACCTCTGTCTATTTCACAACAATGAGAAGATATGTAGTATTCTGCCTTTGGTAGACTTTCTGAATATGATAGGTGTTTACAATTAATTGGTTTTCTGACTTTACCCAAATTCACACTGCAGAAAATCTTTACGGGTACTAGAAGTTTCCAGTTCTTCTGTTCATCCTGTTTCACAGTGCTGTTGTGGTGTGATGCATACTACAGGAAAAACTAAGAATGCAATCAGAGTTTTAATGCTCTTAGTTGTTCCATTGTATTCTGACCTATGAATGCATCATGTAGAAATCTCATATAGAAAAAGGATGTTATAAATGTGAGCCATGTAGTAAATACTCTTACCATCACAAGTATTTTCAAGTACAACCATGAACATGAAAGTGATAAAAGCATAAGATCTGAGTGTTCTTTATTATGAGACCAACTGTAAAATTGACTCATAATGATAAAATGATTGATCAGGCTAATAAATATGGTAAAGCTTTCACATGTGCCCATTCCTGTTGCAGGCATGAAAGAAGTCATACCAGAGAGAAACCTTATGAATGTAACCAATGTGGTAAAGCCTTTTCATATCACAGTAATCTCCAAAGACATAAAAGAACACATACAGGAGAGAAACCTTATGAATGTAATCAATGTGGTAAAGCCTTTTCACAACACAGTAGTCTCCAATATCATAAAAGAACACATCTTGGAGAGAAGCCTCATGAATGTAATCAATGTGGTAAAGCCTTTTCATGTCACAGTGGTCTCCAATATCATAAAAGAACACATACTGGAGAGAAACCTTATGAATGTAATCAATGTGGTAAAGCCTTTTCACAACACTGTAATCTCCAAAGTCATAAAAGAACACATACTGGAGAGAAACCTTATGAATGTAATCAATGTGGTAAAGCCTTTTCACAACACAGTAGTCTCCAAAGACATAAAAGAACACATAATGGAGAGAAACCTTATGAATGTAATCAATGTGGTAAAGCCTTTTCACAACACAGTAATCTCCAAAAACATAAAAGAACACATACTGGGTAGAAACCTTATGAATGTAATCAATGTGGCAAAGCCTTTACAAGTTCCAGTTATCGCCCATATCATAAAAAATCCATACTAGAGAGAAACCTTATGAATGTAATCAGTATTGTAAAGGCTTTACACAACTGGGTCATCTCCAATATCATACAAAATAAACATACCAGAGAGAAACCTTAGATATGTAATCAGTGAAGAAAAAAAAATCATTTATAATTGAAAATTCTCCAAAGACATAAATGTTCACATATTGGAGAGAAACTGTTTGCATGTAATTAATATGGTAAAAGCCTTTTCAGAAAATTTTGTCTCCAAAACCATAAAACAACCCATATTGGAAAGAAACCTATGAATGTAATCATTGTGGTGAAAGTGTTAAAAATTTTCAAGAACTTCTAGCATGCCGAGCGGAACCAAGAGTACAGGTCAGCTCATTCGTGAACTCTGTGTTTCAGAAATTTGGCTGACCACAAGATGGTTGAGTATGAATAGGCTGTTGAGAATAGCCT
Source organism: Arvicanthis niloticus (assembly GCF_011762505.2). Taxonomy (NCBI): domain Eukaryota; kingdom Metazoa; phylum Chordata; class Mammalia; order Rodentia; family Muridae; genus Arvicanthis; species Arvicanthis niloticus. The sequence continues at coordinate 2,869,985 of NW_023044979.1, read as the reverse complement.
ATACAGAATATTCTCCCTGACTGTTACTTAGACCCTGTCACAAACTGAATAATGGGCTGGGACTTTCCACAGGTGCTTTCCAATAACCCTCCTTGACTCCCCCTGGATTATGGTTTTTTCCTTGTGGTTTTACCTTTAAATTCCCTCTGCCTCCAAAGCTCAGGGTCATATCCCACAGACCCTGCATGGGTTCCGGGTCTTGACCTCAGCATGCTGGTCAAAATATACCTCTTGCTGATTACATCAACTTCTGTGTCTTCTGAGTTATTGGGTGACCATGAATTCCTGAGGCTTGGGTGGGGGGAGTTCCTCCCTTTTGTGAGGACTTTATAGTGGTAAAAGTCTTTCCATAAAGATTTTTTCCAAAACATAAAAGCACCCATATTGGATAGAACTATGAATGTAATCTTTGTTCTAAAGCCTTTGCATGTCCCACTAATCTCGAAAACATAAAAGATCCCACATTGAAAGAAACCTCATGAATGTGATCAACGTGGTGAAAGACTTTTCACAACGTTAGCATCTCCATTACTATAAAAGAACAGGTACAGGAGAGAAGCCTCATGAATGTAATCAGTGTTGTAAAGCATTTGCAAGTCACAGTCATCTGCAGTGACAAGAGAGATCACATACCAGAGAGAAACCTGCTTGAATATTAACAATGTGGTAAAGCCTTTGCATGTCAGAGTTCTTTACACCCACTCAAAGAAATCACACTGGAGAGAAGCCTCATTAATGTAATCACTGTGGAACAACTGACAATTCACTTTTATCTGCAACTACATAATAGAACACATTCAAGAGAATGACTCAGTGTCATCAAGGTGCTAAGCCCTTGCATGTCACAGACATCGCCCAATACATAAGAGAACACACACTGTAGAGATACTGCATGAATGTCATTATGAGGTAAAGTCTTGGCATTACAATTTACTCTCCAAATACTTCAAGTAACACACTTTTTTAAGAGAAACTTTATGAATGTAACAAACGTGGAGAAGCCTGTGCCTATCACTGTAGTCTCCAAAGACATAAAAGACCACAAATTGGACAGAAATCTTGTGAATGTACTCAATTTGGAAAATCCTTTACATGCCACAGTATTCTCTGAATACAAAAAATCAACACATACTGGAGAGAAACCTTCTGAGAGTAATCAATGTGGTAAAGTATCTGCATGCCCTAATTGTATTTAAATGCATGAAAGAATATATAGTAGAAATGAACTGTGATGATGTGAATACTTGTTCCTAAGAAGTAACAATGTTAGTATGTTTGTCCTTGTGGGAATAGATATTAATGTTTTGAAGGAAGTGAACTCCTAGGGTGTTGGTCTTTGGAGCTCCGGCCAGTAAAAAACAGACTCTACTACAATCTGGCTGGAAGACAGTCTCTTCCTGAATGCCTTCTCATGAATATGCAAAACCCTCAGCTCCTTCTCCAGCATCATGTCTGCCTACATGCTGACATTCTTCCTGCTATGTTGGTCATGAACTAAATACTTGAAAGTGTAGGACAGACTGAATTAACAATTTTCCTTTGAAACAGTTGCCTTGGTAACAGTGTATCTTCTTAGCAATGGAAATTCTAAGACAGAAGTTGGTACCCCAGGCTTAAGAATTCTTATTGGTAGGCCTGACCATGCTTTTGATAGAAGCAATGTGGATTTTTAGACTTTGGATTTGTACATGCATAAACTGAAACTTCATGGGCTGTCCTATTACAACACATATGTGCTAAGGGTGGTGTGAATTTTGATTATAATTTTTATAATGTTTTGCTGAAGAATGTTGCTGTCTTTTGCTCTCATCTGAAAGTAAAGAGGTTTATTTTGTTAATTGCATTGATGAAGTCTCAGGAAATCCAAGCATAGCCTTTGGCCTGTGTTTACTCTCATGGTGATTGTTTTGATCATGCTTAGTAATCTTAGAAAGGAAAAAATATGAAATGATATCTTCAAAGAGAAAATCTCACTAGGAAGTTGCATGAAGCTAAATCCTTTGATCAAAGACACACAATTGTATTAAAGTAATGGTGATATTATGGCAAGATTCCATCCACCTAAACTTATGGATGTGAAGTTGTATGGTTAGGAACTGTCTAATGTTAGGCATTATTATTAACTGGTTAATGTTTTTATGTCAACATAAGGAGATACAAGTATGTGTCAAATTGACAATGGACAGATTGTGATTATTATACTGGGTTTTCAATTTAAAATCTAAAAGGATATAGGATATACTTAGGTCCAGGCATGGTGGTAAACACCTTAAATCCGAGTAGATGAACATCAAGCAGATCTTTGATTCAAGTCATACTGATACAAAACAAGTTTTAGGTAATAAAAAGCTTAAGTATTTGTAAAGTGTTACATATGTATTATTCAACATTCAGAAGACAAAGCCATGCAGATCTCTGAGTTCAAGGTTCATCTACAGAGCAAGTTCAAGGACAGCTGAGCTTAGGCAGTGAAGTTGTTGGAAAATAGAAAGCTGGTGATGATGTAATTGAAGGGGCCATGTTTGGGCCCCAGCAAGCAGAGGAACTCAGGAACTTTGTCCATGTGGCTCTGCTTTTAGAGGAAAAAACAGAAGAGACGACTGAGATATCTGAAGCTGGTTGGCTGTAATTAGAAAATTAGTGGAGATGAAGAAGAAACCAGCATCACTCAGGTGAAGTGTTGGGGGGTGACTTTTAGCAGAAAGCAGCTATCAGCTTTGTAGCCATCTTGAGCCATATACCCTGACATGAGACTTTGATTATAATAGCCTACAACAACTGAGCACACTCTGAAAATCTTGGTTTAGTTACCTTGGTTGTGTGAGATTAAAGGTGTGTGAGATTAAAGGTGTGTAACTTAAGAGTGTGACTTAGAAGTGTAGAGATCAGATTTAGAAACAAGACCTAAGGGCATAATTAAAGGTGTGACCAAAAGGAATGGTTTAGAAGTGAGACATATAAAGGTGAGAGGCAGACAGAAGAGGGGTGAGAGAATCAGACACTTGTAGGAGACTCTTTAGATATTCTCTTTAGGGTGACTGTTTAGAGAGTACAGCTAGACTTGGACTTGGAGTGAAGAAGAGAGACTGAAGAATAAGTGGGATTGAAACACACTCTGTCTGGTCTCCATTTTTCCAGTCTGTCCTCACTCTCTCTCTCTCTTGCTGAACCCTGACCTGTAGAATGGACTAAAGCAGCAGCTTGTGCCGGTATAGACTGGCCGTCCCAGTGGGGCAGCTGGGGCCTCACCATTTTGCTCATGCCGAGACAGTGAAGTCTTCTGGTAAGTGTTTTCTGAGAGGAGAGAGAAGTTGTATTCCAGAAGTAATCAAGGTTGTCCCTTTTGGTGCAGCTTGACTGAGTCCTGTGTAAGACTCACCCAGGTGGCACTGGTTTTAAGGCATGAATGTTTCATGCAGTGCAGCTAAGGCTTGGAACCATGAAGGGAACATGAGAGGAACACAGTCAAGACTGTTTGTCACAGAAGAACCCAGCATGTTGAAGATGTCAGTCCCATGGGATGAGCAGAAAGAACAGCAGCAGCAGTTGAATGGAGTCAAGCAGAACCTAGTGTACTATAGAGAGAAGAGCTGAAGAGAGACTCAGCTTCTTTTGGGGAGCACAGAAGATCATCTGTGGATCCCAGATACTGGAACAAGAAGCTGTAATTTTGAAGTTACTTTGGAGACTCCAAGAGTTTTAGGATCCAGAGCTATGGGATACCTTCTCAGGAAAACTACTTTCAGGAAAGAAAATCAGCCAAAGAGAAAGAATTGTGCTGCAGTGAGCAGGGCAGGAGAAAGTTGGAGATCTGAAGAACACTTTGACATCAGATATGGAGATGCAAAGTTTGGAGATTGCCTTGCTGGCTTTTGGTCTTCTTTTGGCCCAATATTTCCTCACAATGGTGATTAGAAATGGGGACCTATATCCTGTGAATTTGGATGGATATATGTGGTATTTTTGAAAGTATAGGAGATTATAGTTACATGATTGAAATGATCTCAGAAGAGACTTTGAACTTTGGACTTTTAACATTTATGAGACTTCTTTAGATGATGGGGACTTTTTAACTTGAATCTCACATATTATGTATTACCTTATTTTTAAATATGGTCCCCATACAATCATGTGTTTGCACAATCTCATGGGGGCCAGGCAGTGGAATGTAGTATTATAAATATGCTTGGCTCAGGGAGTGGGAGGAAGTTTATTGTGAGATGTGGCCTTGGAGGAAGTGCATCACTGAAGGCTTTGAAGTTATACCCAGTGCAGATTGGACCCTCCTATTAGCTCTCTGGCAGACAGTCTCTTCCTGGCTGCCTTTGGATCAAGAAGCGAAACTCTCAGCTTCTTTGCCAGCATCATGTTTTCTTGCATGCCTGCCTTGCTTCCTGCTATGATAAAAAAGGACTAAATCTCTGAAACTGTAAGCCAATCCCAATAAAACTGTTGCTTTTATAGAAGTTGCCTTGTTCATGATTTCTCTTCATAATGGAAACACAAAGACAGAAACCCTGTGAGTGTATTTAATATGGTCAAGCCTTTGCACAATTCTCTAGTCTTCATTATCATGAAAGAATATGTGCTAGAGTATAAGCCCACCCCCTGTGACTCAGGATATGACCCCTGAATCTTAAACATGCCCCCAGAGTCATAAACATGCTCCCTGTGTCTCAGGACACACCCCCTGAGTTTTAAGCATACCCACTGTGACTCAGGACACAGCCCCTCAATCTTAAACATGCCCCCTGTGACTCAGGACACACCCACAGAGTCCTAATGGACAGGCTAATATAATGAAGCCTTTGCACACCTCTGTTGTCTTTATCATTATGAAACTATTTATACTGGACAGTGGTTACATACTGTGCTAAAGCCATTATGTTATGGGGTCCACTGAGATCTAACACAGCTCAACCACAGGACAAGGCAAATGATAAGAATTTATTGTAATCAAATCATTGCTGATAAATCAGGACCACAAAATTACACACAGAAGCTTAGCTGCAATACTCCAGGCTCAGCCCCACCCTGAACCAGAAAGTTATATAGCTTCCAAAAGTCAAAATCACACAGTCCTGTGCCAAGTTACAGCTACATTTTTCTCCCAGTCACATTTTTTTTCTGTTGTAACTTTATGTCAAATGATACAGAATGTAGGTTGTATGGTCAGCACTATCACAGCCATTTGCTCTTTTGTGGTTAGGAACATGCATTATATTTTGAGGAATAAAACATGAATAACAGAAATTATGGTTAGGAGCAGTTGCTATATTTTAGGAAACAAAACATGAGTGATGAAAGCTGGTCAGATATTGTTAAGTACACAGATCCCCTATGACCTGGGACTCGAACTTAGTTTCAGTTCATGATTAAGTCTATGTTGGTAACAAAAAGGCAGTCCTTAGAGCAAGTTTCTTTTCCTTCTTCCCAAGATTTAGATATCACAGTCATCTTCCAATACATAGTAGAACACATACTGAAGACATATCTAACAAATGTAATCAATGAGATAAAACCTCTTCACAACACAGTCATCTATGAACATAGAAGAACACATCCTGGAGAGAAATGCTATGAATAAGCAATGTGGTAAAGCCTTTCCATGTGGCAGTCATCCTAGAAACCATGAGATAAAGTCATAATGTGAGAAACCCCATAAACGTAGTCAATACATTAAAATTTTGTACTTTCTGATATCTTTATGTAAGAGTAAACTCTTCAGCATGAAATCAATCTATTAAAGACTTTGTATATTACAATAGTCTTTGAGCACCTTCAATAATATCAAAAGTCATCTGTGACTACAAAGAATATGTATGATCTTACCCAACACACATTGAGTTACGCAAGGTTATTCATTATGTAGAAAACAAATTGACAAGTGTCAACCATCAGTTCAAACTTTCCAATGTCTCTCTATTTTGTTTACACTTGCAAACTCATTCATACATACAAAGACCTCTGGTTTTTTTCTTTTTCTTTTTTAGTTAATCGTGTATCCAACAACTTTGCTGAAAGTGTTTACCAGCTCTGTGAATTGCCTTTGGGAAGTTTTAGTTCACTTGTGCTTACTATCCTATCATCTGCAGATAAAGATAATTTTAATTCTTCCTTAAATTTACAATTTAATGTTAACTTATTTAACATATAATTGTAAATTGCAATATAAGACTTGGAATATAGGACTAGTTAACATTAAACTGTAAATTGCCATACAGGGGTAGTTAATATTAAATTGTAAATTGCAATATAGGACTTGGAATGTAGGACTAGTTAATATTAAGCTGTAAATTGCCATGCAGGGCTGGTTAGTATTAAATTGTAAATTGCAATATAGGACTAGATAACATTACATTGTAAATTGCAGTAAAGGACTAGTTAACATTAAATTGTAATTTCAATATAGGTCTAGTTAACATTAAAAGTTTAGATAGTATTTTGAATAGATATGGAGAGAATGGATCACCTTCTCTTCTTTGTGAATTAGTGGAATTAAATAGAATTTCTCTCCATAATTTAATGTCGGCTATAGGTTTGCAGTAAAGTGACATTATTATGTTTAGGTATGTCCCTTGTACCCTTAATCACTTCAAGAACTCTATCATATAGTGGGGTTAAATACTGTCAGAGAATTTTTCACCATCTAAGAGATGACAACTTTTTCCTGACACTTTAATCACATTATGTTGAAACATCTCTGCACCTCTTGAACACAGCCTACCTCATTAATCATGGTGAATGGTCTTTTGACGTGGTTTCTATTTTACTTTATTTTTTTGTTTTATTAATATTTTTACATATTTGGTTTTAAGGAAAAATTGGTCTATAATTCTCATTTGCTACTGAGTCTTTATATTGACTGGATATTTGAGTAACCATGGGTTCACAAAACAAATTGGCCAAGGTTTCTTCTTTTTCTATATTGTTGAACTCCTCTTTGAAAGTCTGGTACGATTCTACCCTAAAATTCATGGCCCTGGGCTCTTTTTGGTGGCAGACTTGTAATGGTTTCTCTTTTTCTAGATGTTTAGGAAGTTTGAGTCATTTCCCTTAGTTTGATTTAACTTTGGTAAGAGGAACCTATTGAGGAAATTTTCCATTATTTTTAGAAGTTCCAGTCAGATGGAGTTGAGGCTTTTTAAAACTATGCCATTACCATTCTTTAGATTTCTTCATTTTCTGTTATTTTGTCCCCATTTTCATTTTAGATTTCATTAATTTGGATATTCTCCATCTTTTAATAAGGGTTTGACTATCTTGTCTAATAAAAGTCACAAAGGACTATTTCTATGTTTCATTAATTCTTTGCATTCTTCTCTTTCTATTTTGTTGATTTCAGCCTCCAACTTGATAATTTCCTGATGTCTAATCCTTTTTTTTCATTGCTCACTTGTTTCTGTTCTAGAATTTAAAGCATGCTGTTGAATTGTCAGTATGAGAGCTCTCCAGATTTTTCATGTAGGGATTTTGTGCTATGAACCTTCATCTTAGAACCAGTTTCATGTTTTGAGTATTCTGCAAAATTGTAAATGTTTCATATTCATTTGTATTGAATTCTAGAAAGTCTCTAATCTCTTCCTCTATGTTTGTCTTAATCTATTTCTCATTCATAGTGAGGTGTTCAGCTTCCATGAGTTTTTAAGCTTTGTATTCTTTCTGGTTTTGTTGATATCCAGCTGTAATTCATGGTGGTCTGATAGGATTCATGGGGTTATTTCAATTTTCTTGTATGTATTGAGGTTGTCAGTGTGTCTGGATATGTGTTCAGTTTGCAAGTAAGTTTCATAAGGTGCTGAGCAGAAGGCATATTCTCCTATATTTCAGTAGAATGTTCTGTAAGTATCAGCTGGACTCATGTTCATGTTGTCAGTTAGCTGGAATATTTCTCTTTTTGGGGGGGTGTCTGGAGAATTTGTCCATTGGTGAGAATGGGGTATATAAATCTTGGAATATAAGTGCATAAGTGTTATGTGATTTTAGGTTTAAAACACTTTTTTTTATGAAGGTTGGCAACCATGAGTTTAAGGCATAGATGTTAAAACTTGAAATGGCAATTTGGTAATTATTTTTTCCTTTAAGAAATTTATAGTGTCTTTCCCCAATTCTTTTGTTTAATTTTGTTTAATATCTATTTTGCTACATTTTAAAATGATCACACCAGCTTGCTCCTTTGGTCCATTTGCTTGGAGTATCTTTTTACATTCCTTTACCTTGAATTAATGCCTATTCTCAATGTTGAGCTACATTTTTTTTGTCTGCAATTGAAAGATAGATTTTTATTAGCATCTATTTGGTTAGCCTTTGTCTTTTTATTGGTGAACTGTGGTCATTGATGCTGAGAGAGTCAATGAACAGTTATTGTTAACTCCTTGTATTTTGTTGTTGTTGCTGCTGCTGGTGGTGATGCTGGTGTTGGGTATTTGTGTGCTTTCCTTTCTTTTGCAGATAATACAAGATTATTTACTACCTGTGTATTCATGTGTATTGTTACCTTCCTTGGTTTGGATTCTTTGTATATAATATTGTGTAAGTTTGTATGTATAGATAGATATGTTTATATTTGACTTTAGCATGGAGTATCTGATTTTTTCCATTCATAGCAATTAAGGTTTTTTTTTTCATTTTTTTTCCAGACAGGGTTTCTCTGTGTAGCCCTGGTTGTCCTGGAACTCTCTCTGTAGACTACACTGGCCTCAAACTCAGAAATCCACCTGCTTCTGCCTCCCAAATGCTGGGATTGAAGGCATATGCCACCTCTGCCAAGCCAGCTTTTTTCTATATATAATAATCTGGGTATCTGTAGCATATATGTCCAAGCCCTTCTGATGTTTCCAGACTCCAGTGAGAGGTCATCTGCAGTTTGAGTAGATCCTTATTGATATGTTACTTGGCTTTTGACCTTTGCAGCTTTTAGTAATCTTTCCTTGTACTGGATGTTCTGATTATTATACAGGAGATTTCACTTTAGGGTCCATTCTGTTTGGTGTTTTGATGATTCTTTCAATGTGATAGGCACCTCCCTCCTTATGTTAGGAAATTTTTCTTCTAAAATTTTGTCATTAATATTTTCTGAGAATTTGATCTAATTTACTTCCTCTAATCCTAGTTTATGTTTTATCCTTTCACAATGTCCTAGATTTTCTAGATATTTTATGTCAGAAAGGTTTAGATTTAACTTTTTGTTTGTGTGATATTTCCATCCGTTCTATTGTATCTTCAGTGCTTGAGATTTGTCTTCCATCTCTGTATTCTGTTTGTGAATTTTGCCTTCGTAGTTTTTTTGCAGTCCTAAAGTTTTGTTTCCATCATTCCCACAGATTGTAATTTTGTTATTTTTTCTATTTCCACTTTTAGGTATTCAACAGTTTTGTTTCCTTCTACTATTGGTTTGTTTTTCTTGGCTTTATTTATAAGATTGGTTGGTTTTATTTACTTTTTTGTTTATGTTTTCCTGGCTATCTTTGAGGTATTTATTGATTTCCTCCAATTCTTTGTGTTTTCCTGTATTTCTTTAAGTGATTTAGTCATTTCCACTTTAACAGTCTCTATTATCTTCACATAGATGGTTTCAAAGCCTTTTTCTAATACGTCAGCTATGTTAAAATATTTTAGACCTTCTTTGCCAATATAAATGGGCTCACACTCATCAACCAGAGGGTGATAAATGTTGGTCCTTATTACATAATCACGTACAAACATCATGGAATGGAATGTGGCTATCACTTCTGTCTGGAAGTTAAAAGGTCCATTTTATGTCAATGTCCTTGATATACAATAGTTTGTGTCCACATAATGAAATTTATGGTGGGACCCACCATAGGATCCATGACAGATTCCGTGAAGTATTCAGCTTACATTTAACCCCATGTTTGATTAATGCCATGGTTGTTTTTTCTCCTTATATTGGACAGGGAGGCAAATGAAGCACTTTTTAAATAAGTTACTTTGTTGAAATGATGGTTTTAATAACATCACTTTCAATCACTAACCCTGGAGTCTCCATTACAAAAAAAAAAAACCCTGATGGTTACACGGTAATAATTTTCCAATTTTCCAGTATGTATTTATTCATGTCAGGTGAATGAAGGCAAACTAGATTGATAGGTATATAATTTGGGAACTTTAGCATAATCCAAGGAATATTGAATTTCCAACTTTGGAAATATGTGCAATGCACTTTCAGTGTTAAGTCCAGTCAGAATTTTTAGACACAGTCCATTGGCTGTAGCTGTGTGTGTCATGTTACTGATCACAGAAACTAACACTGCAAGTAGCGGCCAGGTCAAAGAGTACTGTAATAATGCCATTTTCTTCACCAGGAAACTGCCTACACTTTTTCAATGTCAATGTAAGTATACATTTGTTTTCAATTATGTTTCTTTTTTGCTTTTTTAATTAAATTTTTAAAAATTATTAACATTTCAAAGTTGCTTCCTTTTCTAGTTCCTCTTTCTTGAGGTCTTCTCCTCATCTTCTTCCCTCCTTCCCTTCTGCCTCTGAAAGGTTTCTCTCCCACCCACCCACCCACCAGCACCTCACCTCCACCAGCTTCCCTTTCCCTGGGGCAACAAGTTTCAACAGAGTTAAATGCTTCCTCTCCCATTTTGGCCAGACAAGGCAGTCCACTGCTGCACACATGCCTGGGGCCATGAACCATCCTCTATATGCTTCTTGGTTTTTGGCTTCGACTCTGGAAGCCCTGAAGTGTCCAGGATAGTTGACACTGTTGTTCTTCCTATGGGGTTGCCATCCTCTTCACCTCCTTAAGTTTTTCCTCTGACTCTTCCATATGAAACATTTCACAATAGATAGATAGATAGATAGATAGATAAAGAATATCAACAAGATAGATAAACTTTTAGTCAAACTAATGAAAGGACACAGAGACAATGTCCTAATTACCAAAATCAGAAATGAAAAGGGAGACATACAAATATATATATATATATATATATATATATATATATATATATATATTCTCCTCAGCACCTCATGGTATCTTCTTTAAAATTGAACATGTAACCTGTCACAAATTGCCAGGCAGTGGTGGCCCACTCTTTTAATCCCAGCACTTGGGAGGCAGAGGCAGGTGGATTTCTGAGTTCCACGCCAGCCTGGTCTACAGAGTGAGTTCCAGGACAGCCAGAGAAACCCAGTTTTGAAAAAAAACAACAAAAAAAATCTGTCACAAATGAAGCCTCATCAGATAGAATAAGACTGAAATATTCTCATGCATCCTATCAAATCACTACAGAATATTCTGGACTTCAATAATAGCAAAAACATCAGAAAGCCACATACTGAACAACTTCCTATACAATGATAACTTGCTCAGGAAAAAAATAAAGAAATAAAAGACTTTCTAGAATTCAATGAAAATGAAGACACAGTATACTCAAACTTATGAAACACAGTAAAAGCAGTGGTAAAACAAAAATTCATAGCACTAAGTGCCCCCCTCATAAACATACAATAGAGATCCTACACAAGCAACTTAACAGCACACCAGAAAGCTTTAGAATAAACAGAAGCAAACATACCTAAGAGACATAGACACCAGGAAATAATCAAACTCAAGGCAGATGTGGGTCCCTTGTTCTGGAGGGTGTCCCACAATGATCTCCAGCCCAGCTCAGGACAGGGTGCGAGCAGGAAGGGGAGATCGCCTGCCTCCATTGCTGCCTCTGCTCTACTTTCCGCTGTTGCCACCCAGTCACTCCCAGGGCTGCACTTGTCTCCATGCTGAGCTGGCCCAGGGTGGGTGGATAAGGAGCTGGCTAGCTGGCATGGAGGCAGCTTGGTGTCCCAGGCAGATTCTGGGAGAGCAGATCTCTCCCATATTGTTATAGCTCTTGCTACAGAAACTCTCGTACACCAGAACGATTCTCACACACTTTACTTCCCCTGAATAGAGCCCTTATATACAGTTTCAGGGTGGGTTAGGGTCAGTCAGCAGGTAACATCTATGGGCTTGGTCTGAGAGCTTGGAGATATCCCATCTACATGTGGGAGAGCCTGGGTCACTGTACCTCATGACTGATGGCCATAGACCTCTCTGTGGGCTCTGGAGGGCTGAAGCTAATTGAAAAGAATGACTTTGCCCACCAGAAAAAACCCACCCCAGGATGGACCCGCCCCTTGTGACATCACCAGCCATGACAGCAGGACTGAGGCCCCACCCAGCAGGGAGGCCCCACCCTGGTGACTGAGGCCCTGCCTCCTTGTGACATCACTATCTCGCCACCAGGATATAGGCCGAGAGTGTGTTGTTTAGGCGGGGCCTGCAGGAGACCTAGAGCCTGGGGGTGGGGGCATGTCCTCACAACTTTTGACCTCTTGGCCTTCAGGGTCATCTGCAATGTGGGCAGTGAGCGGGACAGGATGTGACTCCGGGTGACAGAAAGTAACCTCAGGGAGGACAGGAAGTGACCTCAGGGGTTCAAAGCATATGGTCTACCAGACACCCAGCTGCTTCACACTGCCCACCTCCCCACAGGCAAAAATGAACCAATCAGAAACAAAGAGGACAGTGCAGAGACTCAACAAAACCAAGAGCTGGTTCTTTGATAAAATCAACAATATAGAAAAGCCCTTAGCCAGACTAACCAGAAGGCACAGACACAGTATCCAAATTAACAAAATCAGAAATGAAAAGGGAGACATAACAACAGAAACTGAGGAAATTTTTAAAAAAATCATTAGTTCTTTGTATAAACTGGAAAATCTAGATGAAATGTGTAGCCTGAGAAAAGGATAATTATCTAGACATATACCATGAATTCAAATTAAATCAAGATCAGGTAAATTATCTAAACTGTAGTATAACCCCTTAGGAAATCAAAGCAGGCATTACAAACCTCAGGTCCAAGAGAAGGCAAGGACTAGGTAGTATTAGTGCAGAATTCTACCAGACCTTCAAAGAAGAGCTAAGACCAATACACCTTGGACTATTCCACATAATAGAAACAGAAGGAATGCTACCAAATTCATTCAACATATATTTGTTTTAAAAGTCAATTATTGATTTCAAATGCAACACTGCTATACTCTCTTGTCGGTTCCCCCTCAATCCCAAGATGTTTGGAGCCGTGTGAGAGTGTCAGCATTCACCATGACAAGATGGCGTGGGCATCCTGTCCTCCCACTAGTAAACAACTGACTGCGCAGGTGCAAAAGGCAAAAAGCGCACCAAAGTCACTGCGCATCCCGGGGTGTATTATGGGTAATGAGTGAACAGCCAATCAGAAGTGAACACGTCAATCTAGGGTGTATTTAAGCAGTGCCTTTTCAGGGCTTTCTGTCTTTCTGCTTCTGCTTATACAAGAAATAAAGCCTCATTGTAGTAACCACCCGAACACTGCCTCACGTGTCTTTTTCATGGGCTAAGGGGACACGGAGGGGCTTGGAACATCAAGTCATTAAGAGTTTCTTTTCATGCTGGAGATATGGCTCAGTGGTTAAGAGCATTGACTGCTCTTCCAGATGTCCTGAGTTCAATTCCCAGCAACCACATGGTGGCTCACAACCATCTGTAATGGGATCCAATGCCCTCTTCTGTTGTGTTAGAAGACAGCAACAGTGTACTCATATACTTAAAATAAATAAATCGTTTTTAACAGAATTTTCCATTTTGTTAAACTCCTGCTTATTATTTATTTCTGTTCATAGGAATGTTGCCTGTAGCTGAGGCTTGCCTTTGTATGTAATTGAAAATTGCTTTGAGCACCCAATCCTTTCTCTGCTGCTCAGTGCTGCAAAGAATGTTGTTTGGAGCCTTTGGCAGGTGTTTATTGTGAATCATAGATTTTGAATATTGGAACAAGGCTCTACCGTCAACTTTATCCAACTATCTTCCCTTTGAAAGAAATATCTTGGCCTGCTATTCCATCTTAATAGAAATTGAACATGTTGTGCCAGGTAATTGTTAGTGATCCCCCAAAAGACACACACAGAAGCCGATCTGATGCAATTCACAGCAGGGTCTTTATTCTATTTGACCTAGCTTGCCCCATCCCAATGCAGCAGCATCAGCCAAGAATGTTTTGGTGATGGTAGTGAACCAAATGTCTATGGGGAAAGGATTTATTATAAGCAGCAAGTGAGGAGTTGTAGGAGGAGCTAAGGTGGGAGGAGTAGCGAGAGGAAGAGCAGGAGCTAGGGGAGAGAGACACAAGAGAGGGGGAACATAGAAGCAGAAGTGTGTATGTCTCTAGCAGCCAAAGGTAGTTGGTATATCTAGATTGGGTATTGGGTTACACCTCTGATTGTATTGGCATGTTGTTATTGAGCATTACCAAACATATAAAGGCTTTGGATAACCTGAGTATTAAAGTCTTATTTGACTGAGCCCACATGGATGGCAGGATGGTCTGGGTTCAGCCAAGCATTGTGGAGACAGCATGGGAGATTGACAGAGCCATCTCCCATGGTGGCATCTATGGGTGACAGGACTGGTGTCTCTGCCGGAGCAGACTGCTCAAGCTGAGAAGTGGGGGGTACAGCCACAGACATTCCTGATCACAGGCCTAGGCTAGTCAAGAACATGGCATGGGATTAAGAAAATTCTGATTGAATGCTGCCATTTTAAATGTCTCTTGCAATTGGGAGGATGTGTGCAGGCATCTAATTGAAAAGCGGCTGTGGCCTTTAACATAATTGGCTGGTGCTAGGAGTCACTCATAAACTTAACTTCACCTCCCCTCTGCATTAGTGGTGGTTAGGCATGGACTTGTAACCAAGGTAAAGGTTTATTCAGGAAATAACCTGGAGACCTTGGTATTGTTGAGGGTGTAACTTGAAAACTCTAGTCTTGTTTAGGATTAGCCTAGAGAGTGAAGGTAGGCTTGGGTTTTGCTGGAAAGGGAACAACTTGGAAACTAATGCTAGGTACCTGACTTGCCTAGAAGCCTAGTTTCTATTCCTGTACAATGCCCCTGGTATTGTACATACACCTAGGACTTCCTGGTACAGGCCCTATCATTGAGTGACTAAGGAAGAAATAACTAGGTCCTGCCTGTTATCAGGCCCCTTCAAGAAGTGAACAATTGCAGCATGAAATCATGTTTCTTGGACAATCCTGAAAGACACCAGTAAAGGGAAATCACCACAGTTCAGAGCTTCATGCAGTAGTCATGCTCATGCATTTGTTTGGAAATGTGTGATTATTCATTGAATCATCAGCTGTAAACAGTGGGATGGCTTAACTGTCAGAGACTTGGAAACGGAAGAATTAGAATATTATTGAGAAAGACATAAAAGGAAGAAGTATGTGGATAGATCTCTCACAATGGTCAAAGGATGTAACGGAACTGATGTCCCATGTAAATGCTGATCAAATAGTAAGTTCAGCTGAGCAAACATTCAGTAACCAAGTAGTTAGGGTGATCTATTCTGTGGGAACTCAGCTGTGTACATTTTTGTGTATCTGTGCTTGTACAAGGGGTAGCTCAATCATTTTAGGCATAATTATGACCTGGTACACATATAATGGTTTTTCTTTTGGCTGGAATAGTAACATTTAGGCATTATTATGACATGTTTTTTTTTAATTTGGAAATTATGCATGTCATAAGAAGTTATGATTGTGTGTGAAGTTGGCATGGGTTAGAGCTGAGATTGCTGTCTTGATTGTTAACTCTATTACATCTGGAATTTACTACAACCCCCAAAATGACTTTAATCTGAATCTTGATAGTGGAAGACACAGCTTTAATCTAGATGTTTGAGCTGAAAAGCCCCAGCTCTAATCTGATCCATGACTTGTACTGCAAGCCTATATAATGACATGGAAGGAGAAGGTTGTAGGAGGAGCTGAGGTGGGAGGAGTAAGGAGAGGAAGAAGAGGAGTAAATGGAGGAGGAAAGGAAGAGGAGGAGCTAAGGGTGAGACAAACAATTAGAGAGTGGGACATGTAGGCTGATGTTCACTTGTCTGTAACAGTCAAAGGTAGTTGTTACATCTAGGTTGGGTACTGGGTTACACCTCTGATTGTAAGGGCATCTTGTTATTGATCATTACTAAATATGTGTCAGTGTGTGTGTGCTTGTGTGTTTGTTGGGTGTGTGTTTATGTGTGTGTGTGTGTCTGTCTGAGTGTTGTGTTAATTTGAGTGTGTGTCTGTGCATGTGTCAGGGTGTTTGTCTGTGTGGGTGTGTTTGTTTATGTGTGTCTCTGAGTGGTGTGTGTGTGTGTGTGTGTGTGTGCATTTGATGACACTGGTGCTGGAAATTTTTATAGTCTTTGTATACACAATATGATATATCCAGGCATGTTAAAGAAATAGATATATCAAAGTCACAGAGGGTGATATGTACGACAGATTCCCTCATTCCCAAGCATTCTCAATGGATCTGCATGTAATCCATAACTCACACAAAATATTAGTTCCAGTCAGCATCTTAGGTTTTTTTCAAGGGTCCATTTTCTGTAACTCAGATCCTCCAGTTTGCATGGCCACCACAAATACCTGAGCTACCTTCCTTACCTCATTTGAAGAAATGAATGTATGTCAATATGTCTTACATTCCTGTATTTAGCCTTTCCCATACTTGAGGTTTCTCACAAATTCTCCTGTCTTTCCATGAATCCATCTCTGGTGATGCTGTGACAAGATGAATATGAGTAGGCTGGCACTGTAGTCACCTTTGAGAGGATATCTGTCCTATTTGGTATTTGTAGAATGGATCCTTCTACGTTGTTAAACTCACCAAAGGGGTGATATAGAAAGAGCAGCAGTTATGGTGCCTCAGAGAAGAGTCCTTCTAAGGGGACAAAATAAAACAAAAGAGATGACAAAGACTCTCCAAATAAGACAGTGCTGGAAGGCAGCACACATGGAAGGATTCTGTTATGTGATTCAGGTAACATTCATAATACACAAAAGCCAGACTGTTAGGACCATTATATTTCCATTCAGGATGTAGTTAAGAACATAATTAGGGCAGCATTACACTTATTATAGGAAGAAAATAGGCAAGAGTACCACCTAAAAACCAATGTCATGCTTTGTATTGGGTGTTAAAAGACTGATTTTTTTTTTGGCCTTCTTGTAAGGTCAGTAATTTGATAAAAAAAAATTGAGGAATTTTGGACAACCCCTTGTTAAGTTAGATTCAGCTACTATTCTCTTCTATTACACTCTTGTAGTGTATGAAGAATTAAATTTTGAAGAAATACTCCTAGCATCATTTTTAACATGGGTTATGTTTTACAAGGTGAAATGTGCATCTATTATGAGTTGGACAATATTCCATAGCCCTTCACAAAAGGATACAACTTGAGCTGTTCGCTTCATCAGAACCCTGCATGAAAAGCAGGTATCTGCTGCTCCTACATCACATTTAAATCAGGGAGCAGGCATGGTTAGTGTAGTGAAGGACACAGTCTATTAGTGAGAACTACTCTTTGATAGTGAGATGGTGTTCTATTTTGGTTAATATGGCTTTTAGATTTGGCCTCAGTATTTAATAAGGCTGTTCAGTTTTCCTCAGCTGTATGTAGACCCTGCCAAGCTGAAGTAAGCAAAGGTCTTGTCTTTCATCTGGGATATTGAGAATCATCTATATATGACAAAGAGAATCAAGAGTGAGAATTTATTTTCTAAATAACATTTCACAGGATCAAACATAATTTTTGAGGACTCTTGTCCCTTCACTTGCTAAAGAGACACACTGCATTCTGAAAATGATCATGCTTTACATATGCCTGCTTAAGATTACACATTTAGCAAAATCAACTTCTGTTGACCTTCTTTAAAGGTCTGTTGAGATTTCATGTCTAGGTTATCACTTGATCTTTTGAAGAATCTCTGTATCTTCAAGCTTTTTTTGTACTATTTTCCCTCTTAGTGAACATTACTTGAAAGCCTTGCTTGGGCTGAGTGTGACTGCCCATAGAAGCTCTGAGGGAATCATCCCTGTATTTTGACTCTCCTCAATGTAGACTGGACACAGGATAGAATAAAACTTAGATTACTGCCAGTTTGTCATAAATGTTGATCTGAAGACAGATACTTTAATCCCATAGGTATTTCCCAAAACTTTTATGTCCTAAGTGACTTAAATACCTCATTTATTCCTTCAGAACTTCCAACAGCTTTGTATGCTTTCTTTTCTTCTCACTTGGGAAATTTTCATCATAATCTATATATAATTCTCTTATTGAAACCATTTACATGTTTAGATCATTCTAACATTTTATAAAAGTTAATACCATAGCATGCAATGGGCTTAACAAAAAAAATCAAAATTTATTGTGAGAATATATATTCAGGGATGAGAAATAAGCAATTTATATCCCCTCTTTCGAATTTCTCAGTTGCACCGTATTTCAAAATTATCATAGTTGACCCTAGGATAACAGTGAAATAATTCATTTTACATACAAATAATTGATAAAATGTTTCTTCTGAGACTGTAGATATCCTAAAATCAGTCACATTAAAAATACTTTACTCAGTACATATGGAGACAAATTTACATTACCTAAATAGTTATTCCCCTTCCAAGTTTTACAAATACTGGCCAGCCATGTCATGTTTTTTTTTTTTTTTTTTTTTTTTTTTTTTGCATAGAGGTTTAGTAACATTTAAAAAGCCCTGGTGTGATTATTTTAATTTAACAAAGCTGAAGATATGAAAATGGCTGTGGTTTAATTTAGAAGATAAGATAAGCCCTGTGCAGTATCTGCCTATCTTTGTATATTTATCTGTTTTTAAAAAAGATTTACTGCATATAGATATCTTTTAAATTATTAACATGTTTATGCCTGCATAAAATTTAAAATATGTATATATCATAATTAAAGTCATAGATGTGTTAGTCTTGTATGAGTGAGGACAATGTCCAGTATTAATAACATCTTCTGATCTAGGAGTAGTAAACTCTTTAAAACATGTTACCTATTCCAAGGAAAGAATCAGACCCATATTATCATTTTATATTTATTGTCTCTGTGTGGATATATTGACTTAATATATTTTTGACCTTTCATATCAATATTTAAGTTTATTTTCATTAGGAACAAAATGAACTAGGATCATGTTAACAAGTTTAATTTACTTGTAATTCATTTGCTATTAAGTACATGATGTGAATAACAAACCATGTCTCAGGTGTATGTTCTACATGTAATTAATAAAAAGTGAAAATTTATAAGGCATGACTTTGTGTCTATTGCTTATCTGGGATTTCTGTTTTGGAATTTTCATTGTCAAGTGAAAACTTCACATAGAAATCTTTAGTAAGCATATTTTTAGGTTGGGCAGAAAGTAAACCAGACATGTCTAGAGCAGAAGAGTAGTGAGGGCATTTTATCTCAGAGGAAAATTAACTGCAGCAATAGCTGACAGTGAGACCCAGCATAGGGTAGCATAAATGTTCTTTGCTGGCAGCAGACTGTGTGGCTCTTGGCAACTTATCCTTTGATTATCTGTGGGGTTCTGTGAATATCAGTCTTTGCTTACTTTGTTAGTATGCTAGTTTTGGAGGTAAATGGCTGGAAAAACTTTAGGTTCTTTTGAGAAGCCTTTCTCTAAGTAAGAGAGAAGCTCTCAGAATAATAATAAAACAAACCATTAAGATATGAAATGAGCCGAGCAATGGTGGCTCACACCTTTAATACCAGCACTTGGGGGGCAGAGGCGGTTGGTTGGATTTCTGAGTTCAAGGCCAGCCTGGTCTACTGAGTGAGTTCCAGGACAACCAAGGCTATACAGAGAAACCCTGTCTCAAAAAACAAAAAAAATAAGATATGAAATGAATACCTTGTAGGCCTGATATTTCTTCTTTGTGTAATAGGGATAATATTGACTCAGTAGGACCATCAAGAATAATGGTAGTCACCTTAACCTTAACCCTGAGCCTAACTCTATCCTAACCCTCACCTCTAAATTTCCTAATGTCCTAAACCTCATTCTAAAAACCCTTATCCTAATCCAAACCATGACTGTTTAATCCCCTAGCCGTAACTCAAATCCTGCTTGCTGTGGGGCATATTTCTTAATTACAACTTTTGAAGTGAAAAACCCTTTATTAATCTTGCTCTTTTGATATGTTCAGATCCACCTTTAATCTGGGCTACAGATTCTTTTGACAACCCACATATATAAAGGACATTGAACAGGGTGGTGTTTTGTTTTTTGTACTTGCCCTACCTTTTTTTTAAAGGTGATTTGTTTGTTTATTTGTGTTTTAAAACTGATATTAGTAAGCACTTATCTCTTCAGAATTCTGGTATACACTGAAATCAGGTCTAATATCCTGCAGCATAAAATCAATCAGTCCTTGATTTTCTAATTTACCTTGCCCAACAGCCTTTACTGGGACATTCTATTAAATAATCTTTCTATATACAAAGATTCATTCTCTCTATGATTTGAGCTATGTTTATCTACATAATGTGTACTAATAGAACTGTTGTTTTTTCTCTACTTTTCCACTAATGAAGATGTGCTGGCTACCAATAGTGCTCAACTGTTTTTCCCTTATGTCTCTGGCTTTTCTTCAGGGTTGACTGATACCTGTCATCTGGTGCAAGGGACCTGCAGTTTCCCTGAGCCCAGCATGAAGCCACAAAATAAGTCTCTTGTTTCCTAAAATCCCTCTTTAGTGTTAATGGTGTTAGCATTCTGTCTAAAACTCTACCTCACAGTTATCTGATGACAGCCAGGTATTCTCCTCCCCATAGTTACCTCTCTTTAAAGACAGATGGAATATGTTCTATGGGTGTGAGGGGAGGTGTGGGTGAAGGGGATGATTCAGCAGGCTAATGCCTCCTGCTGAGATATTTCTTCCCCTGGAGGGACCATGCCTCACACTGAGACAGCTCTTCCCCAGGAGCAACCGCCCACAAGACTGTATAGAATAGAATATAGTTTATCCAGGACATGGGGAGGAGAGTTAAGAGGGTAGTAGAGCCAGAGAAAAGCAGAGAGTGGCAGAGTAGAGAAGTAGAGGCCGGGCATGAGCATGTGGAGAGAGAATGGGGAAGGGAAGAGCCCAAGAGGGCCAGAGAAAGAGAGAACAAAAGTGCAAGAGATCAAAAGAGAGGAAGGGGCAAGTAACTACATTTCCAGTGGGTCAGGCCTATCTGGCTGTTGCCAGGTAAACATGGGGGGGGGGAGCTTACCTGGCAGTTGCCAGGAAACTATGATGGAGTTTAGACAGAATGCTAAGAAATAACCAGGACAACCTTCCTCTTGTGGGTCAGATTGACACCTCCACTGCACACTGAGTACTGGGCTATGGAAGGTGTTCACCTTGAATACAGGAAGAAGGCAAGTGCTGTGAGGAAAGCTCAGGTAAGGTCTGGAGTCAGGTCCTGGTAGGTGCAGGATCATTGCTCTCAGAGGGGAGGAGCAGGCAGCTGAACAGCCAGAGCTGGAATGCTGGGTTCTCCCCCAGGGCAGGGTGGGGTGAGATTCCTTCTAAAGGATATGTATACATGCTAATGGAGTACAAACTTCTAAGATTTGTAAAAGGTCTGGCCCTGCACTGGAAGCACACATTAACCTTGAGGAGTGGTAAGACTCACTGGCCAATTGAGGCTTTCAGGCAGACCTGCCAATCAGACAAGGAGGCGTGTTCTTCCGGGTGCCATTCTGCATGTTAACTGTGCCTGTGTAGGCTTGAATGGTCCTCTGTGCCTTGCTCTGAGCTCTGCTGTGGGTGCTGTGTGGAGACATCAGGGAAGCTCTGAAATTGAGTCATGGTGAGCACAGGATCACTGCCCACACTGGGTAGGGGCAGGTGGCTGAGCAGTAGGAGCTGGGGTGCTGGGTCCTCTCTGGGGCTGCATGGGAAGGATCAGCCAGATGTGACCACCTATGAGGTCCCTGGTGATCAGGAGGTGACCTCTGAGTAACATCACTCTCATGGATGATTCTGAATCTGCACAAAACATTTGGGTCAGTTGCTTTCTTGTAGAAATGTGTGATTTCTCTGATTCTGCAGCACACGTGTCCAAACTATTTTGTCTTTTGTAGAATACATTAAGAAGACAGGCATAGCTGGGCAGTGGTGGCTCATGCCTTTAATCCCAGCACTTGGGAGGCCTAGGCAGAGGCAGAGGCAGGCGGATTTCTGAGTTTGAACCCAGCCTGGTCTACAGAGTGAGTTCCAGGACAGCCAGGGCTACACAGAGAAACCCTGTCTCAAAAAACAAACAATCAAATAAACAAACAAAACCTGTTTTCAAGAAAACAGGAATAAATCTAACAGATTCATTTTCATACATTACTTGTTTTTGTTTTGTTTAGTTTTTAATTTTTTTCTGTTGTAGTTTTTTATATTGCTTTATTTTTTACATTTTGTGTTTGATTTTTATGTGGTTAAGGGACTTTTTTCTCCAATCTGTTGAGTTTTTTGGATGCTTCTTGCATATTAACAGGCATATTCTTTGGTTTAGGAAATTTTTCCTTTATGATATCATTGAAAATATTTTCTAGACTTTTGGGCCGAAATTCTCCTTTTTCATTTATCTGTAGTTTTTTCCTTCTCACATGTTGAAGAATTCCTGGTTGTTTATTGCCAGGAAACTTTTAGTATCCACATTTTTTGACTGCTGTATCCATTTTGTTTTATTCATCCTTAATATTTGAGACTCTCTCTTCCTTTCCTGTTCCCTGGGTGAACCTTGTCTCTGTAGTTGTCAGTGCACAGGCAATTTCAATGCTCTGCTCTCAGGGACTTAGCAACTGCTTAAGTCATTTCCTGCCTCCATCACCTGCTGCTGTTGTCACGTGTGCTTGTTATATACACGGAAAACCAGCTACAGCTGCTATCTATGTTTGTTCCCTGTCTCTGTTCTCTGCACATGCCCATCTCTATTCTCGTTTTTTACTCTCAGGTCTTTCTTTCTCTCTTCTCCCTGTCTGTCTGCCTGTCTGCAGGTCCTCTTTCCTGCCTTAATGCCTTCTCCAGGTTCTCACTCATCTCCCTTCTTCCAAACCATGTGTTTTTTTTTTTTTTTTTGGTTTTTGAGACAGGGTTTCTCAATGTAAGCCTTGCTGTCCTGAAACTCACTCTTTAGACCAGGCTGGCCTTGAACTCAGAAATCCCCCTGCCTCTGCCTCCCAAGTGCTGGGATTAAAGGTGTGTGCCACCACTGCCAGGCTAAACAACATCTTTTGTACCATATCTGTTGCATGTTTTTATTTCTCAGGACCTGCTGTGATAGGTTAGCTTGGATTTCTTGGTGACATATTTTCCTGGTTATTATTTATTATATTCATATGCTGGTGTCAATTCCTCTGGGTTTGAAGTGATTATTGATTTAGGTACTGATTTCTTGATTTGTCGTGCTTGGGTGGAAATTTTGTTCCTGGGTTACTGTTTGATGTCTGGATTTACAGAAAATTTTGCCTGAGTTTTGCCTTTTTTACTGGCCTGTTTGGTGGGTATGCTCAATGGGGAATGCTGGGTAATGTTGGGAGCAGGGAGAAGAGGTGGGCAGGAAGAGATGATCTTAGCATCCACAGGAAGACATAGTCAGGACAGAGGTAAAGCTGCCTCTGGTGTTTAGTACAGTGCTAGGGGAAAACTGTGATCATTGCATCTGGGATAACAGACAGTGTGGTAGATCTATAGAAAGCTTACCTGTGTCCTGGCAGGTAAAGCATGTGGTTGAACAAGGACTCTCTGCCCAAGTGGGGCTGAGACACAGGGATGAGGCAGGAAAGGAAGGGCAGGTGGGCATTGTCTATCTTACCTATAAGATGATGCACAGGTGGAGAGGCAACTTCCACTGGTATTCTGTCTCAGATTAAGAACAACTAATATTAGGATCTGCTGTAACAAATAGTGAGGCAGGTCTTTGGACACAGTACCTTTTCTACAGCCATGCATGGCTTGTAGTTGAACATGATCACCTTTCAATAACAAGGGCCTCAGGCACAAAGATGAGTTTGTAAAGTCCAGTCAATTCTGTTTCTAAGAGTGCACAAAGTCCACTTGAGCAAACATCCTATTACAACGCCCCCTTGTCAAGAGACAGTCAAGGTACAACTGCAGGGTTAAGCTACATATTGATAACTAATACACCTTACAGAGGAAAAGTTAGCCTACCCATCATGGTGGTCAGATGATTTTTCCCTTTAATTGGTTCCTGCAGATTATGCCAGACATGCAGTTTTTACAATTTTAACTTGCTGACTTGCATGTTAATGTCCCAATCTTGTTGTAACTGCAATAAATAACCAGAACCCCTATACTTGGTCTCTCAGTTTTGATATCATGTGAGGCTGACTGGTGAAAATCCTTATTCCAGATCTCATAATAAAGACCTCCATGTGTTTGCGTTGCAATAGGCTCCTTGTTGGTCTTTGGGGTCTCTGCGATGTGGACATAACATCTTAGTGCATTGATCCAAAAACTGAGGACTCCCAACTAAAGGATTGAAAGGCTGGTGTTTAAGATGCACCATTGTTGTTTTTGGGTCAGTGGCTTGCCTGTCAGGTTTGAGTCTGCGTGCCTTGATTTTCAGATTTTTCTTGAGTATATGTGGAGGGAGATGGCTAAATTGAATGTGGAATACTGCTACATTAGATAAGCTGGAAAGTCATAGCACCAAAGTGCTTCAAAGATATTCCAGAGTCTGGTATAGTGGACGCTGTGCCTCTGGTCTTAATTTCTGGGAAGGTTAGAGCAGACTTGGAACCCTGCTAGAGGACTCACAGCTGCCAGCCTGTCTTCATTTTCTCCTCTGTCCAAGTGGAGGAATCTGCTGGGTAGCCTTTACCGCCCCCTTTTGGCTGTCTGTTATGAGTGTGGCACATTGTTTTTCTGTGACTGAGATTAGAAATAAGACTGTTTTCATTCCAATTGATTTAGTTACTTATCGCTCACCTTGGGTTAAATCCTTCTTACCAACAAAACTAAGACCCATTGACTAGTCCATGACAGAAAATTCAATCACGTTCTTCCTATCTTGTTTTATATGGTGGAAAGGACAAATATCTCATTACTTTCCTCTCGTTCTACCCTGGACCAAGTCCATAGGTGACTCTGTAGTTTTGGAGTTGTCATTAGATGGAGGGTTGTTCTTCATCTATTTCAACAGAGTTAGCATATCTTTCTTGGACCAGAGATCCTTTCCTTTGGGGAGGCCATTTCCAGGTCTGTGGGGCAATCTGCTTCTCTATCCACCTTCCAGCTGTTTTAGCCACATCTTTGGTAGCACTCCCTTGGGAGCCCAAGATTAAAGACACCTCATACAAGGACAGCACAGCCTTTGAATTCTCCATTCCAGTGTATTCTTCCCTGCTCTGAGCAAGTGCCCTCTCCATTTTGTCCTGGCTCAGCCACAACTCCAAGTCCCTCATGGAGTGGCAAGGGCTCCTGTAATTGATATGGTTAAATCATTGGTTTTGGAGTTTTACAACTTCCTCATTTATTATTGTGTCTGTGTCATAGTTGTTTTCAGTTCCCAGCATTTCAGAGCTACAGTCATCTGAAGCAGCCTCAGTTCAGGGCGTGCCCTCATCAGAATGGCTGGTTGCTATGTCTGTGAGGGATAGTGTTGATGATTGATTAAGAAGGCTCTTCCACTGAGGGTGGCAATATCCCTAAGCAAGTGGTCCTGGGCTGGATGAGAGAGCAGGCTGAGCATAAGACAGGGGTCAAGCAAGAGAGCAAGCCAGGAGACAGTGTGTGTCCATGTTTTTTGCCTTCAGTTTCTACTCTAAGCTCCCAAAATGATGGACTGTGATCTGACAGAACCATGTACAACAACCATTTATTACCTGAGATGCTTTTGCTCAGAGAATTCAATCACAGCAGCAGACTAGCAAGTTAGAACAACAAGAAAATAGTATCAAAGGTTTATTTTGCTGCTGGACAGAATCTAAGTTGTAGATCATATTCTTGTGGATAAGAACAAATTTTGGGTAGAAAGACTTTTGGATTGGTTGGTGTCTTTAACTCTCCACTGAGGTTCCTGCCTGACTGCAGGATGTGGCCTCTTCGGCATCTATATCTAACTGCTATACATCTCAGCTAAGATCAACCTTAGACTCCTTGGTACCTATTTATGGTCTCTGGAACATAATTGTACTCTAAATGTACCCTCTTCCCCCAGGCAGCTGCAGATTTTGATTCATTTCTCCCTTCTGGCCATCTCTTGTTGCTGGTTCTCCCCAATTCCTCTTTTTTTATCTGCTCTCCCATCCAGTTCTCTCTCTTTTATATGCCTCCTATGACTGCTTTATTCCCCGTTCTGAGTGAGATTCAACCATGCTCATTTGGGCCTTTTTGTATAGCTTCTTTGGGTCTATGAAGTGTAGTGTGGGTTTCCTGTGCTTTGTGGTTATTATATATTTGTAGGTGAGTACACACATGCATGTGCATGTGTACACAGGTTCTTTTAGGTCTGGGTTACCGCACTGAGATGATAGTATTTAGCTGTATGCATTTGCCTGCAAAATTCATGATGTCCTTGTACTTAATAGCTAAATAGTTTTTCCTTTTGTAAATGAACCACATTTTCTATATTCATATTTTGGGTGAGGGACATCTGGATTCTTTCCAGTTTCAAGGTTTTATACATAAAATGGCTATGAACTTAGTGGAGTCCCTATTCTAGGTCACCTGCCTTCACAGAGATCTTCCTGTATCTTCTCTTTGTCCTTTGACAGGGGGTGGGCCCCTGGGTATCCATGATTGTGTATCAAGTCTCTATTGGGTTAGGTGCATCCTCTCCACTGAAGCCAGGCATGTCATCCCAGTTAAAGGAACAGATTCCAGTGATATACAGCAGCTTTAGGGACAGCTCCTGCTACAGTAGTTGTAAGACCATCATGAAGACTGAACTGCACATCTGCTACTTATGGGCCAGCGTCTTTTGTCCAGCCTGTGTGTTATTTTTTGTGGCTCAGCCTCTGCATGTCCCCAAGGATCAATGTTAGTTGAGTCTGTTGGTCTTCCTGTGAAGTTCCTATCCTCTTCAGGGCCTTCAATCCTTCCCCCAGCTCTTCCATTAGAGTTACCAAGGTGCATGCAATTTTTGACTGTGGATCTCCGCTTCTGCTTCAGTCAGCTGCTGAGTGGAGCCTCTCAATAGACAATTATGCAAGGCTCCTGTGTGGGAGCATCACAGAATATCCTTAATAATGTCATGGATTCAAGCTTGCCCATGTGTGTCTTCAATTGAATGAGTTTTCATTGGCCATTCCTTCAGTCTCTGCTCCAGCTTTATCACTGCATTTGTTTTAGACAGGGTAAATTTTGTTCTGGGTTTCTCCATTGTTGTGGTTGAATCTGATCCTTCAGCTTTCTTCTCATGCTC
The DNA here is from genome assembly GCF_011762505.2 of Arvicanthis niloticus. Classification (NCBI taxonomy): domain Eukaryota; kingdom Metazoa; phylum Chordata; class Mammalia; order Rodentia; family Muridae; genus Arvicanthis; species Arvicanthis niloticus. The sequence continues at coordinate 2,842,700 of NW_023044979.1, read as the reverse complement.
CCATACATTCCCCATTTGGTCTCTGTCCCTCAATCACATAAGATACTGTGCACACATTTGCTGTTCAATGCTATGCTATTTTGCAAACCTGGTGGTTTTATATTTTTAACTTTATTCATTCTGTTTTTGGTTTTCTGGACCAAATTTTTCAGTGAAGCCCTTCCTTTCCTGATTGTAGATAGAGAAACCACATAAGCCCCCTGACATGGTTTTGTTCAATAAGTACATGCTTTTGTGCTGACCTTCATCCATATATTTAATTTTGAAATTCAGCCTAATATGTACATTATATTCTATTTCTCTGGATGGCTTATGCTCCTGTCATCAATATTATCTGATGCTTCAGATTCATTAAATTGCAGGTGTATGATATCCTGCCTAACTCTTATGTTTCTTGTGAAATTTTTGAATTAACAAGTGTATTATGGCTGGGTGTATGAATATGAATATCATGTGTGCCTCATCTTTACTGTTGTCAGAAGATACCCTCTGAACTCCTGATAATGAGGAAATGGACAGTTGTTGGTCCATATGTGTATGCTAGAAATTGACCACCATTATGTGGAAGACCAGCAAGATCTTTCAACTCCTGAGCTATATCTCCTGAACTACATTCTTTATTTTTGGTCAACAAATACATTACTGCTAGGTGGTGGTGGTGCACATATTTAATCCCAGCACTTGGGAGGCAGAGGCAGGGGGACTTCTGAGTTTGAGGCTAGCCGGGTATACAGAGTGAGCTCCAGGAAAGCCAGGGCTACACAGAGAAACCCTGTCTCAAAAAAAAAAACAAAAAAACCCACAAAACCCAAAAACATATAAATTATTAATATTTTCATCTGTCAATTTTTAACACTTTAAGCATGCATTCCCTTTTAGTAAAATTTTACTAAAAGTAATTAAATTTTAGTAAAATTTAATTAATGTTGCTGTTTAAACCAATTCATTTTATGTTTATGTAAGATGAATACAAAACTGCAGTGAATGTATAAGTCTCTGTAGGAAGTTCAGTAAAAAACTGTGAGTTCATTCTATCATTTTTGCTTCCTGGTTTATTTTTATAGCAGAGTGAGGTTCTTAACATGTAACTTTTGCTGTCCTGAAACTTATTTTATGGACCGAGATGGCATCCAGCTCAATGACATACACCTGCCTGTACCTCTGTGATTAAAGACATGAGCAAATACACACAGCTTGCCCATCACTTTTATAGTTAGTAATAGTTCATACAGCTTTTCAGATGTGTGCTCAGTACAGTTGATCTGTTTCCCCCTGTATATCCCTTGCAATTGTCATTTGTGTTGCAAATCTATATCCTATTCAAAGAAGATCAGAAGTGACATAGGTGAGCCTTATATTTCAAGTTCCTTCTAAACTGACATGGTGATTATTATAATTTATATGTCAGTAAATAAGTGGAGGAATCACCTGAATTATATGATTACATTGTCTGGGAAGCATACATTTACTTTGTAGTTATGTCAGTATCAGGATTTGTCTTGTACACATGTATGTGATATTTTAGGATGCAGTGACTGAGGATGATGTGCATGTGAACTTCACTGCAGAAGAGTGGAATTTGCTGGAACCTTACCAGAAGAATCTCTACAAAGATGTGATGCTAGAGACCTACTGGAACCTCACTGCTATAGGTAAGACTGTGAATTTTGTTTTTTTTGTTTTTTTTTTTTTCAAAATAAGGGAAAAAATGTTTTTTGGTTACTGATGATCATATCTTATTTCAATAGAGAACAAGTAATATTGAGTTGAATAAATCAGGCTCATTGCTGTGAAAATTCAGAGTAACCTGTATTTTGCCTAATACCAATACCACATTATTCATTTTCTGGTACTGTGTTTTAGGCTATAATTTGATAGATCATCATATTGAAGAACAACATCAAAGTTCTAGAAGTCACAAGAGGTAATTTTAATGTTTAAGCTAATACAGATATGCCTGTGAGAAAATTTTATTTTGATCTGAAAGCTCTAAGGGAAAGCAAGTGTGTAAAATATCAGTTCTATTATTGTAGCTATGATCATAATATTCTTTCAAAAATATGTACTTCAATGTCAGTTACCTGAATTGTGTTTGCAAGGCACTTCTGTAAGAAAGAAAAGAAGGAAAGGAAACAATGCCTTAAGAGATTCCTTTATTTGATTTGTATCTCCATTAGAGCTATTTTGTGGAAGTACCAATTTGTATAGTCTCATAATATTTAGTTGTTGCACATTGAATAGTGATAAACATGTATCCATAACCTTCTAATAAGCAAATATTCCATGATAAAGTTGTTGAAATTCATATTCTTTAGTGAAAATTTTAAGTTTATTGCAAGGTCATCATACATCATACAGAAATCTCACATAGAAAAAAGGATGTTAGAAATGTGAGCCATGTAATAAATGTTCCCACCATCACAGGTATTTTCAAAGACAGAAAACAACCCACAGTAAGCAAGTACAACCATGAACATCAAAATGATAAAACCTTAAGATCTGAGTGTTCTTTATTATTACACCAACTGCATAATTTATTCATATTGCTAAAATGATTGATCAGGTAATGAATGTGGTAAAGTTTTCACATGTACCCATTATTGTTGCAGGCATGAAAGATGTCATACTGGAGAGAAACCTTATGAATGTAATCAATGTGGTAAAGCCTTTTCATGTCACAGTCATCTCCAAAGACATAAAAGAACACATACTGGAGAGAAACCTTATGAATGTAACCAATGTGGTAAAGCCTTTGCAAGACCCCATCATCTCCAATACCATAAAAGAATACATACCGGAGAGAAGCCATATGAATGTAATCAATGTGGTAAATCCTTTTCATGTCACAGTAATCTCCAAAGACATAAAAGAACACATACTGGAGAGAAACCTCATGAATGTAATCAATGTGGTAAAACCTTTTCACATCACAGTAGTCTCCAAAATCATAAAAGAACACATACTGGAGAGAAACCTTATGAATGCAATCAATGTTGTAAAGCCTTTTCATGTCACAATGGTCTCCAAAAACATGAAAGAACACATACTGGAGTGAAACCTTATGAATGTAATCAATGTGGTAAAGCCTTTTCAAGTCAAAGTCATCTCCAATATCATAAAAGAACACATAGTGGAGAGAAAACACATGAATGTAATCAATGTGGTAAAGCCTTTTCATGTCACAGTCATCTCCGATCTCATAAAAGAACACACACTGGAGAGAAACCTTATGAATGTAATCACTGTGATAAAGCCTTTTCATGTCACAGTAGTCTCCAAAGTCATAAAAGAACTCATACTGGAGAGAAACCTTATGAATGTAACCAATGTGGTAAAGCCTTTTCATGTCACAGTAGTCTCCGATATCATAAAAGAACACATACTGGAGAAAAAACTTTATGAATGTAATCAATGTGGTAAAGCCTTTTTATGGCACTGTCATCTCCAAAGACATAAAAGAACACATACTGGAGAGAAACATTATGAATGTAATCAATGTGATAAAGCCTTTTCATGGCACTGTCATCTCCAAAGACATAAAAGAACACATACTGGAGAGAAACCTTATGAATGTAATCAATGTGGTAAAACCTTTTCATGTCAAAGTGGTCTCCAATATCATAATAGAACACATACTGGAGAGAAACCTTATGAATGTAATCAATGTGGTAACGCCTTTTTATGGCACTGTCATCTCCAAAGACATAAAAGAACACATACTGGAGAGAAACCTTATGAATGTAATCAATGTGGTAAAGCCTTTTCATGTCACAGTCATCTCCAATCTCATGAAAGAATACACACTGGAGAGAAACCTCATGAATGTAGCCAATGTGGTAAACCCTTTTCATGTCACAGTGGTCTCCAAAGACATAAAAGCACACACACTGGAGAGAAACCTCATGAATGTAATCAATGTGGTAAAGCCTTTTCATGTCACAGTAGTCCCCAAAGACATAAAAGAACACATACTGGAGAGAAACCTTATGAATATTGTCATTGTGGTAAAGGCTTTACACAACAAGGTCATCTCCAATATCATAAAAGAACCCATACCAGAGATAAACTTTAGTTATATAATCAATGTGGAAAAAATCTATAAGTGAAAAGTCTCCAGAGACATAAATGATCACATACTGGAGAGAAACTGTATGAATGTAATTAATATGGTAAAAGCCTTTTTGACAATGTTTTTGTTTCTAAAACCATAAAAGGATGCATATTAGAAAAAAACCTATGAATGTAATTATTGTGGTAAAATCCTTTCCATAAAGATTGTCACCCAAAACATAAAAGAACCCATATTGGACAGAACTCTGAAGGTAATCATTGTGGTAAAATCCTTTGTATGTTCCATTAGTCTCAAAGACATAAAAGATTCCATATTGAAAGAAACCTCATGAATGTAACCAATGTGCTAAAGACTTTTCACAACTTTACTGTAGAGGACCATTCTGCCAAATGTTGGACCCCGTAGTGCCACAAGCTTGGGGGCCAAAATTGTTAGAGCCTGAACTGTCCCAAGCTTGGGAGGCTAAATTGTTCTGGCTCATACTGCTGCTCCAGTCTGTGGGTCAGGGTTCAGCAAGAGAGAGTGAGGATGGATGTGAAGAATGGAGAACAGACAGAGTGTGATTCAGTCCTGTTAATACTTATGTCTCTCTCTCCTCCCGTCTCTCTTCTTCTCTCTTTTCAAGTCTCAAGTCCCAAGTCCCTCATTGAAAGTCTCAAAATCCCAAGTACTTTCTTCTGTCTGCCTCTCACTTTTTATACCACTCTTAAATCTCACTTCTTAAGTCACACCGTTAAGTCTTACACACCCAAGGGAAAATCCTAGGTATCTAAAACAAGATGTTATCAGAGTATGCTTAACTTTAGTAGGCTGTTGAAAACAAGTCTCTTGTCAGGGTATATATATGCCCTGATATGGCTGCAAGGATGATTCCACCTTCTGGTGGCTCTCCACAGGTCCCCCATTTTAAATTGTTTTTCAAAAGGGAAGGCTGGGAAAACTTATGGAAACCATGCATGCCTTAGTTTGCCCTTCCCCAGGCCTGAGCAGGCCACAATAAACCATATTTTCCACAATAGACCAAACTATAGGTCATGGGATGCATTGCATTGATGGCCTTGGGGCCCTGCAGTCTACTACAGGAGCTAAGGAGAATGGACTGCCTGCTGAGCTTGCCTTGACACCTTCAGGCTACTATCTCCTTACCCAGCCCCTGGGCTGAACCAAGAAGAGACTCTGGGGGGTGGGGCTTACCCTTTATATGTGAAAGCAAAATATTAAACTTTGGGCCTTGATCAGAATACATTGTCTTTGCCCCATGCTTTTCTTGCTCTCCATTCCCCTCTGATTCACAGCCTTCCTCTCAGGTAAACTCAGTGTCCCATAGATGCAGGCAGCTAGATCTTAGATCAGAACAAAGGACCCCAGCCTCCCTTTCCTGTCTTTGGATACTCAACAGCCATTGGTTGAGCTCCTGTCTTAGGATGGTAAGGCCTCCCCTTTTAGGGACAAGGGTCTTGAAGTGTTCTCTTACCCGTCATTGACTATCCGGATTACTGCATAAGTTAGGGGTTAACCTTCATAGGTCTTGATAACAGAGGTTTTAGAATCCCCAACTTCCAGCCTGTAATAATGGATGTGTATGGGTTTCATTTGAATAGCGTCTATCTGTTGTCATACAAAAGCCATCAGTTTGTTGAACAGCATGGACCCGAGAGACAATCAACTTAACAATGCCTGAATAGTCAGCATAACAGCAACACTCTTTTTTAAGGGCAACATATAACTCTCTCTGTCCGAGGAATAAAAAGTATGAGCCTCTTCTATTCTGTTTACAAATGTGTTATAGCAGAATCTAAATCTATAGAAATGCAGAACTGTTCATAGTTTTTGATCTTAACAAAACAAGTAAGAAAGTCCCTGTTCCTGCTCCTGTCAATCTCAACCCCCCAAAACAACTATAGTAACTGTGGTAGTGGGTTTTCTCCTGGGGTAGCATGGCCTCCTGTATTGATATGGTTAGCTCATTGGTTTTGGGTTGTTACAACTTCTTCATTAATTATTGTGTCTGGGTCAAAGTTGTCTTAAGTTCTCAAAATTTTAGAGCTTTAGTCATCTGAAGGAGCCTCAGTCAATGGCATGCCCTCATCAGAATGGCTGGTTGCTACAAATTTGAGAGATAGTGTTGATGATTCATTAGTGTGGGGTGGTGGGGCATTTGAAGCAGTGAGAAGCAGCTGGGTGCTTGATCGAGCATGAGCTTGGAACCCTGGACCATTATTGGACGGCAGGAGTTCTGCTCTGATCCTGGGCCCTGGTTCTTTTCATTTAGCTTCAACCTTCTCCACAGCCCCTCATACAGAGAGGTTTACTACCATCAGTCTTGAGGAACAGGCCTCAGGCCCTAGAGAGATTTACATACTCATGAGGCACCTGAAGGCCAGAGGGTGGAGCTAATTAATCATTCCTCCCCAGCCCCTCCCCCCATCTCCTCCCTATTTAAGGTCTGCCCTGAGTTTTCGGTGGGGGGGTGCATCCAGATCCAACCACCATCCACTATGACATTAAAGCCTGTAAAAACCCATGGACTTTCTTGTGTCATTGAAACTACAGCCATGAGAAAACCTGGAAGAGGCCTTTAATGAACCACAGCTGTGGCACTTAATTTCACCCTGGAGGAACCCTCTCAGCATTTCCCAGCTACAAATACCTACAGATTAGGAAGGCTCTTTCACTGAGGCTGGCAATATCCTTAAGCAAGTGGTCCTGGGAAGTATGAGAGAGCATGCTGAGCATGAGACAGTGACCAAGCAAGAGAGCAAGCCAGGAGACAGTGTTTGTCCATGCTTTTTGCCTACAGTTTCTAATCTAAGTTCTCAAAATGATGGACTGTGATCTGATAGAACCATGTACCACAAGCACTTATTACCTGAGATTCAATCACAGCAGCAGAGTAGCAAGTTAGAACAACAACAACAAAATAGTATCAAAGGGTTATTTTGCTGCTAGACAGAGTCTATGTTGTAGATTGTTTTCTTTGTAGACAGGACAAATTTTGAGTAGAAAGGTTTAGGATTGGTTGTTGTCTTTGACTCTCCACTGGGGGTCCTGCCTGACTGCAGGATGTGGCCTCTTCAGTGTCCATATCTAACTGCTATGCATCTTAGCTAAGATCAACCCCATAGACTCATTGGTGCCCTCCAATTTGTGGTCTCTGGCACATCCTAAATACAACCCCTTCTCCCAGCCAGCTGAAGATTTTGATTCATTTTTCCCCCTCTGGCCCTCTCTTGTTGGTCACCACACCTGTTCCTATTAGTTATAGAGAGGTGAGCTTGCCTTCCAGGAACTACAACAAACCTTCAGTCTTCCCAGTGGTCAACTTGGGCATCTAAGACCCTTCACCCAACAAGATAAGAAAGCAATAACAGAAGGCTGGAGAGATGGCTCAGTGGTTAAGAGCACTGGCTGCTCTTCCAGACGTCCTGAGTTCAATTCCCAGCCACCACATGGTGGCTCACAACCATCTTTAATGCGAACTGATGCCCTCTTCTGGTGTGTCTGAAGACAGATACATTGTACTCATATACATTAAATAAATTAATTAATTAATAAAAAAAGCAGTTTGCATAACATTTAAAAAAAGAAAGCAATAACAGTGTTAGAAAGGCTGATTAATCACCATGGGGAAGTTAAATTGCTTCTCCAAATGGAGTTACAAAGGCTTATGTCTAGACTGCAGAATCTCTAGTGGTGGTTCTCAACCTTCCTAGTCCTGGGATCCTTAAATACAGTTCCTCATATTATAGAGACACACAAAGCATAAAATGATTATATTGCTGCTTCCTAAGTGTAATATTGCAACTGAGATGAACTGTAATATGAATATTTGATTTGCAGTTGGTCACAGGCAACACTTGAGAAAAGGTTCTTAGAGTCCCACAGGGGGTGTGACCCACAGGTTGAGAACTAGCATTTTATGGTATCTCTTGATGATTAAAAGCAACTAAACGTCTTGTAATTTAAATCAATGGAGGCCTACAACAGCCTTCTCCAGACAAGATGACAAAGGGCACAGACCCATAAGAAATGAAGGTATAAATCACTCCTCCAGGAAAAGTTCCAGATCTGCTGAGGTTATTACCACGGTTGGGAAAAATACAGCATGGGTAGTGGGGGAAGATCATTATAAATATAAACAAAGGCCACATGACTAATTGCAGAAATCAGGATTATAAGTGATGTGAGTGCTCCTGTCATATTTTGTTAATGTTGAATTTCTACAGACAGTTGTGATTTCTTTTCTCAATTTCAGGAAATTAATTAAGAGAATATCAGTGGTTATCACACTTGATGTTGCTACACTGAAAAATGTTTCCACAATGCATTTTAACATTTTTATGTGTCTGTGCTTGCACAAGGGATAGTTTAATCATTTTAGGCATAATAGTGACCTGGTACAATACATAATGGTTTTTCTTTTTGCTGAAATTGTAACATTTAGGCATTATTATGACTTTTTTTTCACTTGGAAATTAACCATGACATAAAAAGATATGATTGTGTGTGAAGTTGACATGGGGTAGAGTTGAGACTGCTATCTTGATTGTTAACTCTATTATATCTGGAATTAACTAAAACTCCATGAGTGACTTTAATCTCAATCTTGATAGTGGAAGACACAGCTTTAATCCAGATGTTTGAGCTGAAAAGCCCCAGCTCTAATCTGATCCATAACTTGTACTGCAAGCCTATATAATGGCATGGAACTAGAAGGTTGTGGGAGGATCTGAGGTGAGAGGAGTAAGGAGAGGAAGAGGAGGAGTAAAGGGAGAAGGAAGAGAAGGATCTAAGGGTGAGATGGAGGATGAGAGAGTGGAACACAGAGGCTGATGTTTGCTTGTCTGTAGCAGTCAAAGGTAGTTGGTATATCTAGGTTGGGTACTGGGTTACACCTCTGATTGTAAGGGCATCTTGTTTTTGATCATTACTAAATATATAAGCCTTTAGATAATGTAAGCATTAGAGTCTAATTTGTACTGAGCCCAAGGTGTTGGTGTGATGGTCTTGACAATGTCCAGCCTTGCAGAGACAGAGTGGAAGATTGGCAGAGCCATCTCCCACGTTGGTGTCCCGTGGGTGGCAGGGCTGTTGTTTCTGGCTGCCGGTTTCTAGCTGGCCGTGCAATATGGTGGCTGAGATAAACAGATGTGGGTTCCATGTTCTGGATGGTGTCCCTGGACGATCTACCAGCTGGGGACAGGGTGAGAGCAGGGAGGGCTCGCTACTGTCTCCACGCTGCCTCCGGCCTGTATCTCCACTGTCTGGAGGTCTCTGGCCCGGCCTGATATGGGAGGTCGAGGCCAAAGGACACAGAGTGCAGGCAGGAGGGGATATTGCCTGCCTCTGCTGCTGCCTTTGCTCACTCTGTCACTGATCGGTCTCTCCCAGGTGTTGCCCGGTCTCTCCGTGCTGAGCCGGTCCAGGCCCAGGCTGGGCCGGTAAGGAGCTGGCTGGCAAGGAGGCAGCTTGGTGTCCCAGGCAGGTTCTGGGAGAGCAGAGCTCTCCCCAAGTGTTACAGCTCTTGTGACAAAAACCCTCGGACACCAGGATGATTCTTGTTAGGGTCTGACAGCAGATAGTGTCTATTGGCTTGACTTGAGAGCATGGAGATATCTCATCTGCATGTGGGAGGTCCTGAGGGACTGTTCCTTGTGACTGATGGTCATAAACCTCTCTGTGGGAGGGGTTGTTTGAGGACTGAAGCTAAGTGAAAAGAACCAGGGCCTGGGAGCAGAGCTGAACTTCTGCCGTCCAATAAAGGTTCTGGGGTTCAAAACTCATGCTTAACCAAACACCCAGCTGCTTGTCACAGCCCACTGCCCTACAGACAGAGATGCTGCAGCTGAGTCAGTTGGCTTAACCGGTGGCTGCTTTTTAAAATAATTACTACAACAGAAGGTGTTCGCTCTAGCTGCTTGCTCTCAACTTGATAGCAAATCCATTCCTTCACTGATATTAGGGCCACCTTATTTGGAATTCCAGCTGATTCTAAACTTAAGCTGAAACATCAAGCCTTGTGGACTGAGCAACTACTGGATCCTTGCACTTGGCCTTTATAGCTAGTTATTGTTGAATTAGCCAGACCATCACAGCCCTAAGTCATTCTAAACAATACCCTTTAATAAAGCGAAATTTATTCTATTAGTTTGGTATTCTATAGAACTCTGACTAATATACTAGACAAGTACTGAATACTTTTATAGCAGTTTGGGCCCCACAACCATCTCAGCTCAGATACAAATTCAAAATGACCACCTTCCTTTAACCTTTTGTTCAGGTGATGCTTTGATGTTGGGCTGTTACAGCTATTGGAAAAGAAAGTCAATAGTGTAAAGTATCACAATTGTAACACAAATAATACAATTATGTGAGGACCTCAGATAGAGAGATTCAAGATTAAGTGAGAAATGGGAAACCTGATATCTTAGCTTCTGTAGTCTAAGACATGGCACCCCTTCTCACATGAAGATCAGGTGACAGGAGATTCTTTGAATCCTTGATTTTACAGCACCAGTCTGGAGACCCATACAATTTCTTGTCCTACATAATGACTCGTTGGTTCACTGTCACGCTCAGAAATCAGATTCTTTCTAGAGATCTTCACAAAAATAAAGCACTGAAAGAAACAATCGGTCACATCAAAAATATTTTACTTAGTATGTCAGGAGGCAAATTCACATTACCTAAATAGTTATTCCACTTCCATATTGTACAAATACTGGCCAACCATGTTCGTTCTCTCTCTCTCTCTCTCTCTCTCTCTCTCTCTCTCTCTCTCTCTCTCTCTCTCTCTCTCTCTCTCTCTCTCTCTCTCCCTCAGGTGTTTAGCAATATTTAAAAAGCCCTGCTCTGATTATTTTAATTCAACAGAGCCAAAGATATGAAAATATTTGTGGTTTAATTTAGAAGATGAGCCCTGTGCTGCATCTTCCTATCTTTGTCTATTAGTGAGAGGTTCTCTTTGATAGTGAGATGGTGTTCTATATTTGGTAAATATAGCTTTTAGACTTGGCCTCAGTATTTAATAAGGTTGTTCAGCTTTCCTCAGCTGTATGCAGACCCTGGCATGCTGAAGTAAGCAAAGGGCTTTTCTTTCATCTGGAATATTGAGAATCATTTATATATGACAAAGAGAATCAAGAGTGAGAATTTATTTTCTAAATCACATTTCACAAAATCAAACATAATTTTTGAGGACTCTTGTCCCATCACTTGCTAAAGGGACACACTGCATTTTGAAAGTGATCATACTTTACATATGCCTGCTTAAGATTACACGTTTGTTTAGCAAAATCAACTTTTGTTGACCTGTTAAGGTCTGTTGAAATTTCATGGCTCGGTTATCACTTGATCTTCTGAGGAATCTCTGTATCTTCAAGCTTTTCTTTGTACTATTTTCCCTCTTAGTGAACATTACTCGATATCCTTTCTTGGGCTGAGTCTGACTTCCCATAGAAGCTCTGAGGGAATCATCCCTGTATTCTGACTCTCCTCAATGTAGACTGAACACAGGAAAGGATAAAACTTAGATGACAGCCAGTTTGTCATAAATGTTGATCTGAAGACAGATACTTTATCCCATATGTATTTCCCCAATTTTTTTATGATCTAAGTGCCTTAAATACCTCATTTATTCCTTCAGAACTTCCAACGGCTGTGTATGCTTTCTTTTTTTCTCATTTGGGGAATTTCCATCATATTCTATACATAACTTTTTAATGGAAACCATTTGCATCTTTAGATCATTCTAATATTTTATAAATATTAATACCATAACATACAATAGGGTTAACAAAAAAAAATTCACAATCTATTGTGAGAATATATATTCAGGGGTGGGGAATAGGCAATTTATATCCCCTCTTTCTAAGTTCTCAGTGACACCTCATTTCAAAATTATCATAGTTCACCCTAGGATTATGGTGAAATAATTATATTTACATACAAAAAAATTGACAAAGTGTTTCTTCTGAGACTGTAGACAGCCTGCAATCAGTCACATTAAAAATATTTTACTCAGTACATCTGGAGACAACTTTATATTACCTAAATAGTTATTACTTTTCCAAGTTGTACAAATTCTGGCCAGCCAGGTCATTTTTTGATAGAGGTTCAGTAACATTTAAAAAGACCTGCTGTAATTATTTTAATTCAACAAAGCTGGAGGTATGAAAATGGCTGTGGTTTAATTTAGAAGATAAGATAAGCAATGTGCTGGATCTGTCTATCTTTGTATATTTATCTGATTTAAAGAGGTTTTACTAGATTTAAATGTCTTTTAAATTATTAATATGTTTATGGCTGCATACAATTTAAAATATGTATATATCATAGTTAAAAACATAGATGTGTTAGTCTTATTTGAGTGAGGAGAATATCTAATATTAATAACATCTTGTGGTCTAGGAGTAGTAAAATCTTTAAAACATGTTACTTCTTCCAAGGAAAGATTCAGACCCATATTATTGGTTTATATTTATTCTACCTGTGTAGATATAAGAATTAAATATATTTTTGTCCTTTCAAATCAATTTTTAAGTTTATTTTCATTAGGAACAAAATGAACTAGAATCAAGTTAACAAGTTTAATTTACTTGTGATTCATTTGCTATTAAGTACATAATGTGAATAACAAACCATGTCTCATGTGTATATTCTCCATGTAATTAATAAAAAGTCAAAATTTATAAGCCATGACTTTGTGTCTATTGCTTGTCTGGGATTTCTGTTTCAGAATTTTCATTTTAAAGTGAAAACTTCACTGAGAAATCTTTAGTAAGTATATTTTTAGGTTGGTGAGAAATTAAACCAGACATGTCTAGAGCAGAAGAGTACTGAAGCACATTTTATCTCAGAGGAAAATTAACTGCAGAAATAACTGATGTTGAAACACAGAATAGGGTAACATAAATGTTCTTTGCTGGCTGCAAGCTCTGTGACTCTCAGAATCTTAATCTTTGGTTATCTGTGGGGTTCTGTGAATATCAAAGTCTTTGCTTCCTTTGTTAGTATGCTAGTTTTGGAGGCAAATGGCTAGAAAAACTTTTAGGTTCTTTTGAGAAAGCTTTCTGTAAGTAAGAGAGAAGCTATCAGAATAAGAATAAAGGAAACTATTAAGATATAAAATGAATACCTTGTAGGCCTGATATTTCTTCTTTGTGTAAGAGGGATAATATTGACTCAGTAGGACCATCAAGAATAATGGTGGCCACCTTAACCTTAACTCTGAGCCTAACCCTATCCTAACCCTCACCTCTGAATTTCCTAACCTCCTAAACTGAATTCTAAAACCATTTATACTAATCCTAACCATAAATGTCTAATCTCCTAACCCTAACTCAAATCCTGATTGCTGTGGGGCATATCTCTTAATTACAACTTTTGAAGTGAGAAACCCTTTATTAATCTTGCTCTTTTGAGATGTTCAGATAAACCTTTAATCTGGGCTACAGATTCTTTTGACAACCTACATATATAAAGGACATTGAACAGGACAGGTTTTTTGTTTTTTGTTTGTTTGTTTTGGTTTTTTTTTTGGTTTTTTTGTATTGGCCCTACTTCTTTTTACAAAACAAAGATGATTTGTTAGTTTATTTGCATTTTGAAACTGGTATTAGTAAGTACTTAGTTCTTCAAAATTCTGGTATTCACTGAATATCAGCTGTAATATCCTGCAACATGAAGTCAAGCAGTCCTTGATTTTTCTAATTTACCTTGTCCAACAGCCTTTATTGGGACATTCTATTACATAACCTTTCTCTATACAAAGATTCATTATCTCTATGATTTGAGCTATGTTTATCTACAGAACCTGTACTAATCCAACTCTGGTTTTTCTTCACATTGCCACAGATGAAGATGTTCTGGCTGACAGTAGTGCTCAACTGTGTTTCCCTTATGATTGTAGATTTTCTCCAGGGTTAATTGATCCTATCATCTGGTGAACCAGAGATATAGGTTCCTTGAGCCCAGTATGAAGCTTGATTTCTAAAACCCCACTTTAGTATTAATGGTGTTAGCATTCTGTCTAAAACTCTACCTCACAGTTACCTGGTGACAGCCAGGTATGCTCCTCCCCATAGTTACCTCTCTTTAAAGAGAGATGGAATATGTTCTATGAGTGTGGAAGTGTGGAGGAAGGGGATGTCTCAGCAGGCTCGTGCCTCCTGTTGAGATATTTCTCTCCCCCACCCCAAGGGACCATGCCTCATGCTGAGACAGCTCTTCCCCAGGAGCAACCCACCAGAAGACAGTATAGTATAGAATATATACTTTATTCAGGGCATGGGGAGGAGAGTTAAGAGGGTAGTAGAGACAGAGAAAGGCAGAGAGAGGCAGAGAGTAGAGAAGTAGAGGCTGGGCATGAGCATGTGCAGAGAGATGGGGAAGGGAAGAGCTCAAGTGGCAAGAGAAAGGATACCAAATGGGCAAGATATCAAAAGATAGAGGAAGAGAAAGCAGCCACTTTTATAGTGGGTCAGGTCTACCAGGCTGTTGCCAGGTAACCATGGGGAGAAGCATACCTTTCTGTTGCCAAGTAACTTGGGTGGAGTTTAGAAAATGCTAAGAAATAACTAGGGCGGCTGGGCAGTGGTGGCACACACCTTTAATCCCAGCACTTGGGAGACAGAGGCAGGAAAATTTCTGAGTTCAAGGCCAGCCTGGTCTACAGAGTGAGTTCCAGGACCAATAGGGCTACACAGAGAAACCCTGTCTCGAAAAACCAAAAAAAAAAAAAAAAAAAGAAAAAAAAAAAAGAAAAAAGAAAAAGAAATAACCAGGGCATCCTTCCACTTGTAGGTCAGATTGATACCTCAACTGCACCTTGAGTACTGGCCTATGGAAGCTGTTCACCTTGATTACAGGAAGAGGGAGGCAAATGCTGTGAGGAAAGCTCAGGTAAGCTCTGGAGTCAGGTCCTGGTAAGTGCAGGATCATTGCTCTCAGAGGGAAGGAGCAGGCAGCTGAACAGCCAGAGCTGCAATGCTGGGTTCTCCCCCAGGGCTGGGTGGGGTGAGATTCCTCTTTGAAGACAGAAACAAAACTTAATGGAGTCCAAATTCTTCCTGAGCTCTGGAAAAGTTCTGGCCCTGGTCTGGAAGCACACTTTAACTTTGAGGAGTGGTAAGACTCACTGGCCAATCAAGGCTCCCAGGCAGACCTGCCAATCAGACAAGGAGGCAGTTTCTTCTGGGTGCCATTTTGCAAGTTAGCTGTGCCTGTGCAGGCTTGAATGGCCATCTGTGCCCTGCTCTGAGCTCTGCTGTGGGTGTTGTGTGGAGACCTCAGGGAAGCTCTGAAATTGAGTCATGGTGAGTACAGGGTCACTGCCCACAATGGGTAGGGGCAGGTAGCTGAGCAGTGGGAGCTGGGGTGCTGGGTCCTCTCTGGGGCTGCATGGGAAGCATCAGCCAGGTGTGACCACCTGTGAGGTCCCTGGTGATGCCCCTCTCGTGTGAAATCAGGAGGTGAACTCTGAGTAATGTCACTATCATGGATGATTCTGAATCTGCCCAAAACATTCGGACCAGTTGCTTTCCTGTAGAAACATGGGTGATTTCTCTGACTCTGCAGTATATTTGTCCAAATCCTTTTGTCTTTTATAGAATACATTAAGAAGACAGGTATAGCTGGGCAGTGAGGAAACATGCCTTTAATCCCAGCATTGTGGAGACACAGGCAGGCAGATTTCTGGGTTCGAGGCCAGCCTGGTCTACAGAGTGAGTTCCAGGACAGCCAGGGCTACACAGAGAAACCCTGTCTCAAAAACAAACAAACAGACAAACAAACAAAACCTGTTTTTAAGAAGACAGGCATAAATCTAAGAGATCTACTTTCATATATTACTTGTTTTTCTTTCGTTTAGTTTTTGTTAATTTAATTTTTTTGTTAATTTAGTTTTTGTTTTTGTTGTTTTAGTTTTTTTTTCCGTTGCAGTTCTTTATGTTGCTTTATTTTTTATGTTTAGTGTTTGATTATTATGAGGTAAAGGGACTTTTTCCCCTCCAATCTCTTAGGTGTTTTGGATGCTTCTTGTACATTAACATGCATGTTCTTTGGTTTAGGAAAATTTGCATTATTATCTCATTGAAAATATTTTCGAGATCTTTGGGCTGATATTCTTCTTCCTCTATTTCAATCATCTGTAGTTTTCCCTTCTCTCTCTCTCTCTTTTTTTTTTTTTTTTTTTTGTTTTTCGAGTCAGGGTTTCTCTGTGTAGCCTTGGCTGCCCTGGAACACACTCTGTAGACCAGGCTGGCCTTGAACTCAGAAATCTGCCTGCCTCTGCCTCCCAAGTGCTGGGATTAAAGGCATGCACCACCACTGCCTGGCTAGTTTTCCCTTTACATATGTTGAAGAATTCCTAGTTGTTTAGGGTTAGGAAACTTTTAGAATCCACATATTTTTACCCAATGTATTCATTTTGTTTTATTCATCCTTAATATCTGAGACTCTCTCTTCCTTTCCCGTTCTGTGGGTGAACCTTGCCTCTGTAGTTGTCAGTGCATAGGCAATTTCAATGCTCTGCTCTCAGGGACTTAGCAACTTTTTAAGTCATTCCCTGCTTTCATCACCTGCTGCTGTTGTCAGGTGTGCTTTATATACACGAACCACCAGCTACACAGCTCTCTCTGTTTGTTCCCTGTCTCAGTTCATGTATGTCTTCTCTCTATTCTCTTTGTTTACTTTCAGGGTTCTTTCTCTGCTCCCTGTCTGTCTGTCTGTCTGTCTGTCTGTCTGTCTGTCTGCTGTCTCTCTGAAGGTCCTCTTTTGTGCCTCATTGCCTTCCCCAGATTCTCACTCATATCCCTGCTCCCAAACAACCTCTTTTTTTTTTTTACCATATCTGTTGCATGTTTTAATTTCTCAGGACCTGCTGTGTTAGGATAGGTTGGCGCTTTTGATGACCTATTTTTTTTCTGGCTGTTATTTATTATATTCCTATGCTGGTGTCTAGGCCTCCGAGTTTGAAGTGATTATTATCTCAGTACTGATTTCTGGATTTGTCTTGCTTGGGTGGGAGTTTTGTTCCTGGGTTGCTGTTTGATGTCTGGTTTACAGAGAAAGTTGCCTGAGTGTTGCCTCCTTTACTGACATGTTTGGTGGGTATGCTCAAGAGGGAATGCTTGCTAATGTTGGGAGCAGGGAGAAGAGTTGGGCAGGAAGAGATGATCTTAGCATCCACAGGAAGACATAATCAGGACAGAGGTAAAGCTGCCTCTGGTGTTTAGTACAGTGCTAGGGGAAACTGTGATCATTGCATCTGGGAAAACAGTGTGGTAGATTTATAGAAAGCTTACCTTGTGTCTTGGCAGGTAAAGCATGTGGTTGAACAGGAACTGTCTGCACAAGTGAGGCTGAGACACAGGGATGAGGCAGGAAAGGAAGGGCAGGTGGGCATTGTCTATCTTACCTATAAGAGGCATGCACAGGGGGAGAGTCAACTTCCACTGGTATTCTGTCTCAGAGTAAGTGCAACTGATATTAGGATCTGCAGTAACAGATAGTGAGGTAGGTCTTTGGACAAATTACCTTTTCTACTGAAATGCATGGCATGTGGTTGAACAGGAGCATCTTTCAATAATCAGGACCTCAGGCACAAAGATGAGTTCGTAAAGCACAATCAATTCTGTTTCTGAGATTGCACAAAGTCCACTTGAGCAAACATACTATGACAAGCCCTCCTTGTCAATAGCCAGTCAAGGTACAACTGCAGGGTTAAGCTACATATAGATAATTAATACACCTTACAGAGACAAAGTTAGTCTACCCATCATGGTTGTCATATGGTTTTACCCCCTTGATTGGTTCCTGCAGATTATGTCAGACATGTAGTTTTTAAAATATTAAGTTGCTGACCTGTGTATTAATGTCTTAATCTTGCTGTAACTAGAATAAATACCCAGCACCTCTAGACTCTCAGTTTTGATCTCATGTGAGGCTGACTGGTGAGAATCCTTATTACAGAGCTCATAATAAAGACCTCCATGTGTTTGCATTGCAATAGGATCCTTGTTGGTCATTGGGGTCTCTCTGACTTGGACATAACATCTTAGTGCATTGACTGGAACCACAAGATCCCCAGGACTCCCAAATTAAGGATTGAAAGGCCGATTTTTAATATCCACCATTGTTTCTGTGTCAGTGGCTTGTCTTCCAGAATTGTGTGTGTGTGACTTGGTTTTCAGATTTTTCTTGAGTATCTGTGGAGGGAGATGACTAAATTCAATGTGGAACCCTGCTACAGTGGATACACTGGAAAGTCTGAGCCCGAAGTGCTTCAAAGATGTTCCAGAGCCTGGTATAGTAGACAGTGTTTCTCTGGTCTTAATCTCTGGAAAGGTTAGAGCAAACTTGGAGCCCTGCTACAGGGCTCACAGTTGCCACCTTGTCTTCATTTTCTCCTTTGTCCAAGTGGAGGAATCTTCTGGGTAGCCTTTAGCGCCCCCTTGTGGCTGTCTATTTTGTGTGTGGGACTTTATCATTCTCTTACTGAGGAAATGAGACACACTGCACCCTAATTGATTTAGTTACTAGCCCCACACCTTGGGTTAAATCCTTCTTAACAACAGGACCTAGACCCATTGACTAGTCCATGACAGAGAGCTCTTCCAGACAGCATCCTGGGCAAAATCAGGCTCTGCCTACCTTATTTTACAGGGTGGAAGGACAAAGACCTCATTTTCCACCTCCTGAACTACCCTCTGCCCATTTCATATGTGACTCTGTAGTTTTGAATTTGAAGCTGTCATAAGATGGGAGGTTGTTCTTCATTGATTGTCACAAATTTATCATATCTTCCTTGGGTCAGAGATCCTGTCCTTTGTTGGTGGTCATTTGTGTTGTGTGAGACAATCTGCTTTTCTGTCCACCTTCCAGCTGTTTTAGCCTCCTCTTTGGTAGCACTGGCCTGGTAACCCAGGGTTAAAGACACCTCACCCCAGGTCAGCACAGCCTCTGAGCTCCCCATTTCACTGTATCCTTCCCTGATCTGAGCCAGGTGCCCTCCCTATTTTGTCCTTGCTCAGCCACAACTCCAAGTTCCTCATGGGGTGACAGGAGCTCCTGTAATTGATATGGTTAAATCATTGGTTTGTGCTGTAACAACTTCCTCATTTATTATTTTGTCTGTGTCATAGTTGTTTTCAGTTCTCAGTATTTCAGAGCTACAGTCATCTGAAGGAGCCTCAGTAGAGGGTATGTCCTCATCAGAATAGCTGGTTGCTATGTCTGTGAGAGATAGTGTTGATGATTGATTAGGAAGGCTCTTCCACTGAGGGTGGCAATATCCCTAAGCAAGTGGTCCTGGGCTGGATGAGAGAGCAGGCTAAGCTTGAGACAGTGACCAAGCAAGAGAGCAAGGCAGGAGACTGTGTTTGTCCATGCTTTTTTTATGGTACATTTTATTTACATTTCAGATGTCATCCCCTTTCCCCATCCCCCACCCCCATGAAAACCCCTATCCCATGCCCTTTTTTTCTTTTTGCTTTTATACACTTTTTGTAGCTGCCTGCTGCCACAAGTCAAGTGGGTTCACCTGAAAGGGGGGCTGGGAATGAAAGGGGGCGGAGGGTGAGAAGAGATGAAGCCAAGACAAAGTTCTCTGATCAAGGCTTGAAATTTAATAATTTGCTTTCACATATAAAGGGGAAGCCCCACCCTCCAGAGTCTCTTCTCAGTTCAGCCAGGGGCTGGGCAAGGAGATAGCAGTCTGGAAGGTGTCAAGGCTAGCTCAGCAGGCAGTCCATTCTTCTTAGCTCAGGTAGCAGGCTCCAAGGCGCCAAGGCTGGTAATGCAATGCCTCTCCTAAGTCTTACAATTGCTTGATCTATTGTGGTAAAAGACTTGCAGGCCTTCTCAGGCCTGGGGGAAGGGCACAACTTTTTTAAAAAAAAATTAATTAACGGTATTATAAGTTTGTTAATGCTGAATCAGAAGTGTAACCCAATACCCAACCTAGATATATAAACTATCTTTGACTGGTGGAGACACGTGAACATTTGCCTCCATGTCCCCCCCTTTTTCTCTCTTTCTCTCTCTCATCACATAGCTTCTCCTCTCCCTCTTCTCCTCCTCTCCTTACTCCTTCTCTTCCTCTCAGTACTCCTTCCCACCTAAGTTCCTTTTACATATCACCCTTCCTGTTAAAATAAAACTTTTCTCTCAAAATACAATTAGAGCATAATTATGCCAATTTGTACCAGTGAGGTACAAGATAGTCCTAACAACCAGTCCATCATTTTGTTGACTAACCAGAACCTCTGTCATCTATCCTAACTAAAACACTTAGTTCTGAACCTGGATTTTTCCTTGGGTTTATTTTGTTCTGGGTGTTTCTCTCCAGTGTTGTGGATAAATCTGATTCTTCAGATTTCTTCTCATGCTCCCATACATTCACCATTTGGACACTGTCCCTAAATCACATAAGATACTGTGCACACATTTGCTATTCAATGCCATGCTATTTTGCAAACCTGGTGCTTTTATATTTTTAACCTTATTCATTCTTTTTCTGTTTTTCTAGACTAAATTTCTCAGTGAAGCCCTTCCTGTGCTGATACTAGATATAGAAACCACATAAGCCATGTGACATATTTTTGTTCAATAAGCACATGCTTTTTTGCTGCTCTTAATCTACATCTTTAATTTTGAAATTCAGCCAAATATAAAGATTGGATTCTATTTCTCCGGACGGCTTATGATCATGTCCTCGATATTATCTGATGCTTCAGTGTCGTTGAATTGCAGGTTCATGATGTTCTTGAACTCTTGTGTTTGTTTTGAAATTTTTGAATAAAAAAGTGTATTATGCCTCTGTGCATGATTATGAATGTGTGTCTCATCTTTGCTATTGTCAGAAGATGGTCTCAGAACTTTTGCTCTTGAGAAGATAGACAGGTGTTGGTCCACATGTATATGTTAGAAATTGACCACCATTATTTAGAAGACCAAAGAGCTTTCAACTCCTGAGCTATATGTCCTGAACTATGCTCTTTATATCTGATCAACATATATATATTACTAATACTTTCATCTGTCTATTTTAACTATTTAAACATGCATTCCCTTTTAGTAAAATTTAATTAATGTTGCTGTTTAAACTGATTCACTTTTTGTTTATGCAAGATGAACACAGAACTGCAGTCAATGTGTAATTCTTTGCAGGAACTTCAGTAAAGAACTATGAGTTCATTCTATCATTTTTGTTTCCTTCTTTATTTTTGTAGCAGAGTGAGGTTCTTTTTTTTTTTATTTTCAGAGTGAGGTTCTTAACATGTATCTTTTGCTGCCCTGAAACTCATTTCATAGACTGTGCTGGCATCCAGCTCAATGACATACACCTGCCTGTACCTCTGTGATTAAAGACATGAGCAAATATACGCAGCTTGCCCATCATTTTTGTAGTTAGTAATTGTTCACAAAATTTTTCAGATTTGTTTCCCCCTGCATATTTCTCTCAATTGCCATTTGTGTTGCAAGATTGTATCCTATTTAAAGGGTTCAGAAGTGCCACAGGTGAACCTTATATTTTAAATTCCTTCTAAACTGACATGGTGATGATATTATAATTCGTGTGTCAACAAATAAGTGGAGGAATCACCTGAATTATATGAGTACATTATCCAGGAAGCATACATTTACTTTGTAGTGATGTCAGTATCAGGCTTTGTGTTGGACACATATATGTGATATTTTAGGATGCAGTGACTTATGATGATGTGCATGTGAACTTCACTGAGGAAGAGTGGAATTTGCTGGATCCTTCCCAGAAGAATCTCTACAAAGATGTGATGCTTGAGACCTACTGGAACCTCACTGCTATAGGTAAGACTGAATTTTCTTTTGCTTCTCAAAATAAGGGAAAAAAATATTTCTTGGTTACTGATGATCATCCCTTATTTCAATAGAGAACAAGTAATATTGAGTTGAGTAAACCAGGTTCATTGCTGTAAAAATTCAGAGTAACTTGAATTTTGCCTAATTCCAATTTCATTTTCTGGTACCTTGGTTTCAGGATATAATTTGGAAGACCATCCTACTGAAGAACAACATCAAACTTCGAGAAGTCATGAAAGGTAATTTTATTGTCTAAGCTGATACAAATATGCCTGTGAGAAAATTTTAATATGATCTGGAAGCTCTAGAGGAAAGCAAGTGTGTAAAACATCTATCCTTTTATTGTAGCTATGATTATAGTATTCTCCCAAAAGTGTGTACCTCCATGTCAGTTATGTGATTTGTGTTTGCAAGGAGTTTCTCTAAGAAAGAAGGGAAGGAATCAACGCCTTAAGAGATTATTTATTTGACTTGTATCTCCATTAGAGCTATGTTGTGTAACTACCAATTTGTATAGTCTCATAATATTTAGATGTTGCACATTGAATAGTGATAAACATGTATCTATAACCTTCTAATAAGCAAATACTTCATGATAAAGTTGGTGATACTCATATTCTTGTAGTGAAATATTTAAGTTTATTGTGAGGTCTCTTTATGAGAGTCAAGAATGTTGTCGTGGAGAAACATTAATCATATCTCCAATGAACAAAAAGTCAATCTATGTGAATTCAATGTGGAAACCTTTTATTTGTTCTTCTTTTTTAATGGGTGTATCAATTGTCAGAATGGATGAAACTATGTGAGCATAGAGATACTAAAAGGACAATGTACCTCTATCTACTTCAGAACAATGAGAAGATATGTAGTATTCTGCCTTTGGTAGACTTTCTCAATATGATAGATGTTTGCAATTAATTGGTTTTCTAACTTTACTGGGAATATCCCCAAAGTCACACTGCAAAAAATCTCTATGGGTGCTAGAAGTTTGTAAATTATTTTGTTAATCCTGGTTCACAGTGCTGCTGTTGTGTGATGCACACTACAGGAATAATGAAGAATGCAATCAGTGTTTTAATGGTCTGAGTTATCACACATTTCTTATGACATGTAAAAAACAACATATAGAAATCTCATATAGATAAAAGATTTTATAAATGTGAGCCAGGTAATAAGTGCTCTTACCATCACAGGTATTTTTGGAGAGGTAAAGAAACCCACAGTGAGCAAGTACAACCATGAACATGAAAGTGATAAAACCTTAAGATCTGAGTGTTCTTTATTATTAGACCAAGTGTAAAATTTATTCATATCGGTAAAATGATTGATCAGGCTAATGAATGTGGTAAAGTTTTCACATGTGCTCATTACTGTTGCAGGCACGGAAGAAGTCATATTGGACAGAAACCACATGAATGTAATCAATGTGGTAAATCCTTTTCACATCACAGTGGTCTCCAATATCATAAAAGAACACATACTGGAGAGAAACCTTATGCATGTAATCAATGTGATAAAGCCTTTTCAGGTCACAGTCATCTCCAAAGACATGAAAGAACAAATACCGGAGAGAAACCTTATGAATGTAATTACTGTGATAAAGCCTTTTCATGTCACAGTAATCTCCAAAGTCACAAAAGAACACATACTGGAGAGAAACCTTATGAATGTAACCAATGTGGTAAAGCCTTTTCATGTCTTAGTACTCTCCGATATCATAAAAGAACACATACCAGAGAGAGACCTTATGAATGTAACCAATGTGGTAAAGCCTTTTCATGTCACAGTACTCTTAAATATCATAAAAGAACACATACTGGAGAGAAGCCATATGAATGTAATCAATGTGGTAAAACCTTTTCAAGTCACATTAGTCTCAAATATCATAAAAGAACACATACTGGAGAGAAACCTTATTTATGTAATCAATGTGGTAAAGCCTTTTCAAGTCACAGTCATCTCCAGAGACATAAAAGAACACATACTGGAGAGAAACCTCATGAATGTAATCAATGTGGTAGAGCCTTTTCACGTCACAGTAGTCTCCAAAGACATAAAAGAACACATACTGGAGAGAAACCCTATGAATGTAATCAATGCGGTAAAGGCTTTTCATGTCAGAGTGGTCTCCAATATCATAAAAGAACACATACTGGAGAGAAACTGAATGTCATGAATGAGGTAAAGCCTTTCCAGGACACAGTCATCTCTGAAAGAAAATGTACAGAGTGAAACCTTATGAATGTAGTCAACATGGTATAGCCTTTGCATGTCACTGTACTCTTCAAACAGTTGAATGAACACACACTTTAGATAAACCTTACAGATGTAATGAATGTGGTAAAGCCTGTGCATATCTCTGTATTCAAAGACATAAAAGAACACAAACTGAGCAAAAACCTTTTGATTGTTCTAAAGTTGGGAAATCATTTACCTGCCACAGTGGTTTCTGAATAAAGAAATGAACACATATGAGAGAGAAACTATCTGAAAGTAATCAACATGTTAAAACCTCTGCATGTCCTAATCATTTTTAAAAGCATGAAAGACTTTATAGTAGAAATAAACTGTGGTGACTTAAGTTTGTTTGACCCTAAAAAGTAGCAATATTAAGAGATGTGCCTTGTGGGAGTAGATGTTAACTTTTTGAAGAAATTGAATTACTAGGGTGGTGATATTTGGAGCTCAGGCCAATACAGAACAGACACTCCTACCACTTGGCTGGAAGACAGTCTCTTCCTGGATGCCTTCACATGAGGATGCAGAACTCTCAGCTCCTTCTCTAGCATCATGGCTGACTGCATGCTGACATTCTTTCTGCTATGATGGCAATGGACTACACATTTGAAAGTGTAAGCCAGGCCCAATTAAATATTTGCCTTTAACACAGTTGCCTTGGTTACAATGTCTCTTTTTAGCAATGGAAATTCTATCTAAGACAGAAGTTGGTCCCGCAGACTTAAGCATTGCTATGATAGGCCTGACCATGGTTTTTGATTTTATTTTATGGAGCAATGTGGATTTTTAGAGTTTGGATCTGTATATACATTAAGTGGAACTTACTGGGCCATCCTAGTCAGAATATGAAACCCGTATGTACTGAGGGTGATTTGAACTTTCTGTATAGTTTTTACGATGTTTTGCTGAAGAATGTTCCTGCCTTTGCTCTTGTCTATGGAGTGTCCATGAAGATAAGATAAAGAGGTTGATGTTCATTGCATTGACAAAGGAAGTCTCATGAAGCCAGCTAAGCCTTTGACCTATGTTTATTCTCATGATGATTTGAGCAAGCATAGTAATCTTAGAAAGAAAAAAATATAAAATGTTAGATCAAAAGAGAAAATCTAACCAGGAAGTTGAATGAAGCTAAATTCTGTGATCAATGATATTAAATGGAATTAAAAGAGCTGTGACATTAAAGCAAGATTCCATCCACCTAAACTTATGGATGTGAAGTTGTATGAAAGACAACTGTATCATGTTAGGCATTATTATTACTTAGTTATTGTTTTCATGTAGACACAAGAGTTACCAGTATCTGTGAAGTTGACAATTGATGGATTGTGATTACTATTCTTGGTTATTATTTTAAGATCCAAAATAAAATACTTGAGTACAGGCATGGAGGTACATGCTTTAAATCCTAGATAAAGGTCAAGCACATCTCTGATTCACATCTTCCTGGTACAGAACACGTTTTAAGTAAGGAAAAGTTTAGGTATGGACAAAGTGTTACGCACGTATTACCCAGCATTCAGGAGACAGAGCCATGCAGATCTGAGTTCAAGGTAAATCTACAGAGCAAGTTCAAGGAAAGCTGAGCTTAGGCAGTGAAGTTGTTGAAAAATAGAAAGCTGGTGATGATGTAATAGATGGGGCCATGTTCCAACCCCAAAAAGCAGAGGAACTCAGCAGCTTTGTCCATGTGGCTCTGGATTTAGAGGAAAGAACAGAAGGGATGACTGAGACAATTGATGCTGGTTGGCTGTAGTTAAAAATAGTGGTGACAAAGAAGAAACCAGCATGACTGAGGTGAAATCTTCTAGCGATTGTTTTCTGAGAGGAGAAAGAAGTTGTATTCCAGAGGTAGCCAATGTTGTCCCTTGTGGTGCAGCTTGACTCAGTCCTGTGTAAGACTCACCCAGGTGACACTGGTTTTAAGGCATGAATATTTCATGCAGTGCAGCTAAGGCTTGGCACCATGAAAGGAGCATGAGAGGAACACAGTGAAGACTGTTTGTCACCAAGAACCCAGCATGTTGAAAATGTCAGTCCTATGGGATGAGCAGAAAGAACAGCAGCAGCAGTTGAGTGGAGTCAAGCAGAACCTAGTGTACTACAGAGAGAAGAGCTGGAGAGAGACCCAGCTTGTTTTGAGGAGCACAGAAGATCATCTGTGGATTCCAGATACTGGAACAAGAAGCTGTAATTTTGAAGTTACTTTGCAGATCCCAAGAGTTTTAGATTCCAGAGCTATGGGATACCTTCTCAGGAAAACTACTTTCAGGAAATAAAATCAGCCAAAGAGAAAGAATTGTGCTGCAGTGAGCAAGGCAGGAAGGAGTTGGAGATCTGAAGAACACTTTGACATCAGACATGGAGATGCAGAGTTTGGAGATTGCCTTGCTGGGTTTTGGTCTTCTTTTGGCCCAGTATTTCCTCACAATGGTGATTAGGAATGGGGACCTATATCCTGTAAATTTGGGTGGATATGATATGCTATTTGCTTTTGAAAGTATAGGGGATTACAGTTACATGATTGAAATGATCTCAGAAGAGACTTTGAACTTTGGAGTTTTAACATTTATGAGACTTCTATAGATGATGGGACTTTTTAATTTGAACCTCATATATTTTGTATTATGCTATTTTTAAATATGGTCTCCATAGAATCATGTGTTTGCACAATCATATGGGGGCCAGGCCGTAGAATGACATAGTATAAATATACTTGGCTCAGGGAGTGTGAAGAAGTTATTATGAGATGTGTCCTAGGAGGAAGTGCATCACTGAAGGCTTTGAAGTTCCTCCCAGTGCTGAATGGGCCCTCCTACTAACTCTCTGGCAGACAGTCTCTTCCTGGCTGCCTTTGGATCAAGATGCAGAACTCTCAGCTTCTTCACCAGCATCATGTTTTCTTGCATGCCTGCCATGCTTTCTGCTATGACATAAAAGGTTTAAATCTCTGAAACTGTAAGCCAGTCCCAATAAAACTGTTGCTTTTTTACAACTTGCCTTGGACATGGTTTTTCTTCATAACAATGAAAATACAAAGACAGAAGCCCTGTGAGTGTATTTAATACAGTTAAGCCTTTGCACAATTCTCTAGTCTTCATTATCATGAAAGAATACATGCTAGAGTTTAATAACACCCCCTGTGACTGAGAACATGCCTCCTGTGACTAAGGACACACCCCCTGAGTCTTAAACTTACCCACTGGGACTCTGGACAGAGTTCTAAACATGCTCCCTGTATCACAGAATATGCCCCCTGAGTCTTATGCATACCCCTTGTTTAAGTTTGTCCCCTGTATCCTTAATCACTCCACATATTTTGTCATAAAGTGGGATTAAATATTGTAACAGAATTATTCATTTTCTATGAGATGACCACTTCTTTTATTTTCTTACACATTAAGCACATTATATTAAACCATTCCTGGATCTCTTTAATGAAGCCTGCCTCACTGATCATGGAGGATGACCTTTTGACGTGTTTTCGATTTTATTTAATATATTTTATTTTATTAAATATTTTTCCATCGGTGGTGTAAAGGGAAAATGGTCTGTAATTCTTTTTTGTAGCTGAGTCTTTATATTGATTGGATATTTGTGTAACCATGGCTTCACAAAATAAAATCAGCTAATGTTTCTTCCTTTTCTATATTTTTGAATACTTTGAGGAGTATACTCATGAACTCCTCTTTGGAAGTCTGGTAAGATTCTACCCTAAAACTCATGGCCCTGGCCTCCATTTGTTGGTGTTTAGGTCTCTTTAAGTCATTTATCTTAGTTTGATTTAACTTTGGTAAGTGGAACCTATTGAGGAGATTAGCCTTTTCTTTTAGAATGTATAATTTAGTGGTGTACAGGCATTTTAAAACTATGTCTTTACCATTCTCTGGCTTTCTTCATTGTCTGTTATTTTGTCACCATTATATTTTAGATTTCATGAATTTGGATATTCTCTATCTTTTAATAAGTGTTTCCATTTTGTCTAATAAAAGGTTCAAAGGACCAACTCAATGTTTCATTAATTTTTTTGTATTCTTCTCTTTCTTTCTTTCTTTTTTTTTTTTTTTTTTTTTTTTTTTTTTTTTTTTTTTTTTTTTTGGTTTTTCGAGACAGGGTTTCTCTGTGTAGCCCTGGCTGTCCTGGAACTCACTCTGTAGACCAGGCTGGCTTCGAACTCAGAAATCCGCCTGCC
This sequence comes from Arvicanthis niloticus, assembly GCF_011762505.2. NCBI lineage: Eukaryota > Metazoa > Chordata > Mammalia > Rodentia > Muridae > Arvicanthis > Arvicanthis niloticus. Next base: position 2,814,360 of record NW_023044979.1, on the reverse strand, counting down.
TCTTCCTCCCAAGTGCTGGGATTAAAGACGTGCACCACCACCGCCTGGCCTGTATTCTTTTTCTATTGTATGGATTTTGGCTCCTGATTTGATGATATATTGATGTCTACTTCTGTTCTCCATTGCCCACTCCCAACTTTCTGTTCTAGAGTTTAAAGCAAACTGTTAAATTGTCAGTGTTGTCATGTAGGGATTTTGTGCTATGAACCTTCATCTTAGAGACAGTTTCGTTTTCTTTTTATTCCATAAGATGTGCTCACAACAGTCTGTAGCTCCAGTTCCTGGAATCTTATATCCTTTTCTAGTCTCTATGAGCACCAGGCACACACATGGTACAGATATGCATGTAAAAATTACTCTCATAAACTAAATGTAATAAAGTCTTGACTCAACCCTTAAAAGTACTTGTCACTCCTGCCATAGACCCAGGTTCAGTTCCCAACACCCACATGGCAGATAATAATCATCTGTACCTCCAGTTTCAAAGGATCCAATCAATGCCCTTTTCTGACCACCATGGCACTGCTTACACATGCTGCACAGATAGATATATGTGCAGGCAAAACACCCACACACATAAAAAAGTAAATAAACCAATTTTTAAATAAAATGAGCCAGACATAGTGGCACACACCTTTAATTCCAGCACTCAGGAAGCAAAGTCAGTCTAGCCGACATACTTAGCCCCAGGACAGCCAAAGGTACTTAGTGAGACCCTGTCTTAGAAACTGATAGATAGATAGATAGATAGATAGATAGATAGATAGATAGATAGATGGCACTTGTTGAGGCTAAACACAATCTTTTGTTCAATCATCCACATACATGTGAGTATAAATAAGTGTCCATTTCCACCCTTCACTTTCTCTTCCATTTTAAATTATTCTTTATTTACTCTTTGTTCTAGAGATCAACCTGAGGACCTTAGACAAGTTTGCTACTAGTGAGCTACATTCTTAGTGCAAGCCCTGTTTTTTCCCTTTTCATTTTTGTGATTTAAAACAAATGCAAAAACAACTTTTATGGAGAGGAGTGATAGCTCAGTTGGTAAAGTGTTTGCCCTGCAAGTATGAGGACCTGAGTAGTATCCCCAGGACACATGTGAAGAGCATACAGTGCCTATGTGGGAAAATCAGAAGACTGGTAATGAGGAGAGATGACCCTGTAATTTGGAGTACTTGCTGCACTTCCAGAGGACCCAAGTTGGGTGTCTTAAAACAAAACAAAACAAAACAAAGCAAAGCAAAACAGAAAAGCTGGGCATGGTAGCAGCCACACACCTGTAATCCCAGAAGTGTGGAGACTAAGACAAGCAGTTCCCTGGGGCTAACTAAGCAGCCAGCCAGTCCTACATGATGAGTTCCAGGCCACTGAGAGCATACGTTTCTATGTATGTATGGGTGCATGGGCTTAGATAATATATAAAATATGTATATGCACACACATATACAATACACACACATCATATATGTGCAGATGCAGGAGACAAGAGCATTAGTTCCCCTTGAATTGGAGTGACAGGCAATTGTGGGTTGTCCAATGTGAGTGCTGAACCCTTGGGACCTCTGGAGGAGCAACAAGTGCTCTAACTGCTGAGCCGTCTCTCCAACTGCCTTATCTTCTTGTGTCTTTGGGTTTGCTTACTGAGGAATGGGCAATTTACCAATGACTATAGGGCTGAAAAAAAGTGTTCCTCTCCCAGCAACTAGTAACTGCCTATAGATCCTCAAATAGGGGCAGTTCGTTGTGAGCTCCTCCTCCTCTTGCTTGTTTACCCCAGAATCTTTGTTTTTGTGCTTTGTATGTGCCTGGTGCTGACAGAGGTCAAAAGAGGGCATTAGATTCCCTGGCACTGGAGTTACAGACAATTGTCAGCTACCATGTGGGTGTTTCAGCTGATCTCAGTTCCTCTTGAAGTGCTCTAACTGCTGAGCCATCTATCCAATACTTTTCAGATATTTTAAGTATTTAAATCTTGGGAAGCTGAACACTGTTGTAGCACACACCTGAAGCAGGGACATCATGAGTTTGAGGCCAACCTGGAGCTACATAATGAGACCTAATTCTACATAATAGTGTAAGAAGTTGAACACTCTATTTAAACTTTACTAAATTAGTTGTATATCTTCTAATGTTAGAAAAACATTGACATGGTATTTACTCACTGATAAGTGGATGTTAGTCCTAAAGCTTAAAATAGCCAAGATTCAACTAACTGACTACATAAAGCTCAGGAAGAAGGATGATCAAGTGTGGATGCCTCGGTCCTTCTTGGAAGGAGTGACAGAATGCTCAAGAGAGCAAATAAAGTGACAAAGTATGGGACAGAAAGTCAAGGAGGGCTGGGTGGTGGTGGCGCACACCTTTAATCCCAGCACTTGGGAGGCAGAGGCAAGCAGATTTCTGAGTTCGAGGCCAGCCTGGTCTACAGAGTGAGTTCCAGGACAGCCAGGACTACACAGAGAAACCCTGTCTCGAAAAACCAAAAAAAAAAAAAAAAGAAAGAAAGAAAGTCAAGGAGGGGCCATCGGGAGACCACTCTACCTTGATATCTGTCCCATGTGCAGTCACCAAAGATAGACGCCAATATGGAAGTACATGCTAACAGAAGTCTGATGCAGCTGTCTCCTCGAAGGTCCCCCAGAGTGTGACATATCCAGAGGTGGATGCTCTCAGCTACCCATTGTTCTGATCAAGGGTACCCATTGAAGAAGTTAGAGGACTGAATGAGCTGAAAGGGTTGGTGGCCCCAAGAGGTGAGCAACAGTGCCAGCCAACCAGAGCTCCCCAGGGTCTAAACCACCAGCCTGGGAGCACAAAGGGAGGCACCCATAACTTCAGCTCTATACTTAGGGGAAGATGGCCTTGTCAGGCATGGCTGAGAGAGGAGATTTCTGGTCCCATGAAGGCTGAACACTGAGTGGGGAGGAATTTCAGGGTGGGGAGGGGGAAGTGGGGGTAGGTGGGGGCACACCCTTGTGGAGGCAGGAGTGGGGATGGGATAGAGGGTTCCTGGGTGGTGGGGGGAATGGGATGAGGGGATAAAATCTGAAATGTATTTTAAAGAAATAAAAAATAAATTAAAAAATTTAAAAAAAAGAAAAAGATTGATTCAACTGTCTAGGCATCTGATGTCACTGGGTTTGTAACATGGTATAATTTTGTTATTTACCACAGTCTTATTTTGGAAAACTTACCATGTGAATATCTATCAACAGAAATCATTGGAAGCGAAACATCAAAGTAGTTTATCCTCTAATCCCAGCCACACAGGTCACTGGTGGGGTGATGGTATACCAGTTCAAGATCAACCTAAGCAACTTACAAAACCCCAAAGGGAAGGAATATTTATCATAGTTTCAACTCTCTTGTGTTCCTGTTAGCATGAAACCCAACCCCACTTGTAGAAATTACATAGCAATCAAGTTACTACAGCTACCTCCTTATTGAGCCTCTTCATCCTCCAAAGAAAATAACAGCAAATCTGACAAGAATCTTTTACAGCACTGCCATTATCTATGTGACCTCACAGTCTGTTAATAATGACAAGTAAATTGTAGCTTTATAGGAAATGTCTTTTAAGTCACTTACCAATGAACTTTACACAGTTATTATCAATGAAATCCTTAGAGGGAAATAGTCAGTATGGAGCCTTAAGCTGTAGAATACACATTCTGAGATAAGTTCCTTACCTAGTGTCCATGGAGAGGAGCAAAACTCTATTCCAACCCCTGCTGTTACTGATATTAGCAGCAATCAAAACTTTGATTACTAATCCATCATTACTTCCTCTCAAACTGCTCATTTTTCATCTTTTAAAGCTTTAGGAGTGTTGTCCAGCTGTGATACCTCATGGCAGTACCTCATTAGCCATCAGGCTCAGGGCAGAAGGTACCTAATACAGACTACAGAACAAAAATGTCACACATAAGTCAGGGCAGACTAGTATGAGACCTTAAACAGCAAACGGGTAAAGAAGACATGAGGACAGCCTGAATGGCAGCAAAAATTGTTGTTTCTAATTCCAAATTAAATACTATTGGCTCAAGGAATCAGAAGATTTATGTTTGTCTTTGTGTCCTTACTTGTTCCTAGCATGTGAGTTTCCTTTAAAAACATATTTTGGGGGCTAGAGAGGTGGCTTCAGTGGTGAACATCACTGACTGCTCTTCCAAAAGACCTAGATTCAGTTTTCAGGATCCACATAGTGACTCACAACCATTTGTAACTCCAGTTCCAGCATATCTAACACCTTCTTCTGATCTTCATAGGCACATGGTACACATACATACATGTAGGCAAAACACTCATACATATAAAACAAATCTACAAACCCATAACCACAACCAACCCATGTGAGAAAACAACTACCAACAACAAACCAATCCTTCCCCTGCCTCTCAGGCCTTGGCATTTCTATACCCTCAGAAAAGTTCGCAGTTTCCCAAACATCATACAACTGAAGAAGTTACCTGCAGTTTGCAAAATCACGACCCTGCTATAGTAAGAGTCAAATCACAGTCAGCTGCTGTGGACAATCTGAGGCAGCTCCATATCCCTGGACACCTGGGATTAAAGTGAAAGCACATTCTTATAATATTTCTGTGTTTTTTCAAAGAAATCCAGCCAGGCAGTGGTGGCACACGCCTTTAATCCCAGCACTTGGGAGGCAGAGGAAGGCAGATTTCTGAGTTCCAGGCCAGGCTGGTCTACAGAGTGATTTCCAGGACAGCCAGGGCTACACAGAGAAACCCTGTCTCGAAAAACAAAACAAACAAACAAAACAAAACAAAACAAAAACAAACAAACAAAAAAAAAACAAAAGGAATCCAAATTCCAAAATTCTTCCTACAGAGAAATGCTGTAGTTAACTGAGGTTATAAACCAAATGTACGTGTAAAAAATATTTACAGAACATTTTACCCTACCACAAAGAATATGCCTTCTTCTGTACACCTCATGAAACGTTGTCTAAAATTGATCACATATTTGGAAACAAAGCAAATCTTAACAGATACAAGAAAGTTAAAACAATTCCCTGAATCTAATCAGACCACTATAGATTAAAGCTGGATACCAACAAAAACTTACAAATTCACTGAAATTGAACAACCTTCTATTAATTAAAAAAAATCGGTCAAGAGAGAAATCAATGACTTTCTAGATTCAATGAAAATGAATATACAATATGTGCAAGCTTATGGGGACACAATGAAAGCTGTTCCAAGATCCAAATTTATACTAATAACTTAACAGCACACCTGAAAGCTTAAACCAAAAGAAGAAATCACACACAGGCAGAATACGTAACAAGAAATATTCAAATTGAGGGTTGAAATAAATAAAATACAAACAATACAATAAAAATAATCAAGGAAACAAAGAGGATTTCTCAGTCTTACTGATTTTTCTCAAAGAAAAAACTCCCCCATAAAACCAGTCAGTCTACCCCAAAACATACAGGAAAACAGAAAATGAAAACTAAAAATAATGGAGACAGAAGGCTCAGGAGATGTGAAAGCACATCATTTTTAAGCTTCATTTGTTATTTTTAGTTCAGGATGCTTCAGAGTTCAAAGAGAAGGTTTCTCTTTCTTGAAGACACATATTTAAAATCACATATAATGGCTTTTAGTTGAGCCAAGTGCCTCGCTGCCTTTACCACACACAGGATTATTAGATCCTCCTTAAAATTGACTTCAGAGCTTTTTTGAGGAGGTCTGAGGAGCCCAAGACCTCTGATAAAATACTTTGTACAAAAGAGCCTGCCTGCTTTTTCCTTATTTCCACAACAGCAGTGTGTGTGCAATTTTTTTGCAACCTACTTTTAATAAGCATTCAACCTCTCCTCTAGCCCACCATCCAGCAGAGGCAGTGGAAGACAAAATTTACTAGGATATAGGGAAAGAGGACCTGTTCAGGGAGGGATCTTGATTTTTTTGGCAGCAGTTCAGTACAGTAGCAAACACCAAACACTGTGCAGCAGGGGCTTCACAGGCGAGAAAAGCAGGAGCATAGTGGAAACCTTGTGGCAGTGGCTGTGCAGACTCAGGAACTCCTGCTCAGGCTGCAACAATGCTCCCTGGCTCTGATGCACAGCAGCTTATCCTGCTGGCTGGAGACCTGGCTCTCCCAGTGCCTGCCTTGCCTGGTTACAAGAGGAGGGACAACTATGCCCAAGCTGAGCCAGCAGGGGAAAAGTGCCTGTGGAGGACCTGCAGGGACAAACTCAGTCAGCCTCATTAGAGCAAAGTGTCCATCGTGTTTTCTTCCTGTAAGTATGGCACCCCGAGCCCATTTGCTTTCATTCCATGACTTAATTTGAATGGCTTGTATTTTCCTTCATATTTTTTTTTTTAGTTTTTTCTCTCTGTTTGTTTTCTTTCTTTCTTTCCTTCCTTCTTTCTTTCTTTCCTTCCTTCTTTCTTTCTCTCTCTCTTTCTTTCTTTCTTTCATTTTTTCTTTCTTTCAACTAAGCTAAAGAACCAGCAATTTGATATTTTTAACCTAATATTTGTTTTGGTTTGTGTCATGCATACTTGCACATTAAATTTTTTTCTTAAATGTGTCACACTTTAATAAGATACAATAGTTTAGCTCAATCTGTGATCTGGGGTTTTTCAAGGCAGGGTAATGTTGGGCGAGGGAAAGGGGCTCACCTCTAACTCCTGAAGGTTGTGCTTCAAACTTAAAATGTTTATTAATTTCCAAAGTTTTGTCAGTGTATGTGCATGTGTCTGTGCAATATGTGCCACAATTTTCAGTTCTTAGTTTCTACCATGGGTTCCAGGGGTTGAACTCAGGTAATCATACTAGTCCAGCAAGTACTTTTACCTGCTGAGTACCTCGCTGCTATTGCACAAGTGTGTGTGTGTGTGTGTCTGTGTGTGTGTGTGTGTGTGAGAGAGAGAGAGAGAGAGAGACAGAGAGACAGAGAGAGAGCATGCACGCACATGTGTAATTTTCATATATGTATTTACTGTATATCAGGCCTATTTCTGCCTCTCAATAGCATTATCCATCCTTTTCTCACCTCTTCTTATCATTTCTTTTATCTCTCAGGACAGTTTTACTTTGTTCATGTCATAGAGACATTCATATTTTTATACATCTGTATAAAATGGAGGAATACACACACACACACACTGAGTGAAACAAACTTAAAATTAAAAAATAAAAGCATGCAGTCTTTTTGTTCAGTAATCAGTATTCATTAGCATATGCTTTTCTTTAATTTTTTATACAATTTATATATAAAATTAATGGGCAATCATCTTGAAATTTTTCCGTAATGCTGATAATAGCTTTCTTGATGATATCCTTGGGGTTTTCTTAAATCTTATTATGCTATCTGCAGATAAAAAGGGGTTACTGTGCCTTTTTTATTCTTATAACTTTATAAGTATCAACAAAATCCTTCAATAGAGTATTGTACGATAGACTATGGCCCAATGTCAACTTTTAATTCCTACTAGTGACAGGTCTTAAATATCACATTTCTCCATTCTGACAACAGCAGTATGCTGTCTATAAGGGTGAGCTCCACATAGGAGGTTCAGTGGTCACACTCAACAAATAGAGAAACAGAAGAGTGGTGTTGTTGCGAACCCTGCTGGCCAAAGATAGTTTACTTGTCCTTAAGAAATGAGCATATGGATATCAAGTATGGGGTGCCACCTTGTGGAAGTAAGAATTTAGTGCACCTGACCTGTGTCTCTTCCCACAGTTGCCATCAAGTCCAAGAGTTGGAGGAGACCTGAATCACCCTTACCACAGGCACTCCTCTCTCAAAAGAAACCCAGCCTTGGTTTTAAGGAAATGGACACTTGATTTCTAGTGAGAATTGTGTGCAAACCTCAATGTGGCAAAAGTTCAAAGGACTTTCAGACTCATAAAAATGCTGAAGGCACTGAACACCATTAAACAATTCAGGTCAGTGTCTTCTGTCTAGTCCAATGGAAGAAAGCCTCGAAATACCAAGGTAAAAATTCTTAACCTATCAGTCATGTCAGATGTCGTGAATCATCTAACCTAACAGCATGTTTTATAAAATGCCACAGTAGGCAATTAATTGTTTGTGGTTGTGGGATACGAAGAAGAAAGTGCCTGTCATGTTGGTGGCCTACTGTTAGTTCAAGAGCCCAAGCAGGAGGGCAGAAGCAGGTAAATGTCAGGGAGTAGAACATCCTAGTTTACATACAGAGTTCCAGGCTAAATACAAACAGAAACAAACCTTCCATTACCAAATGCAATTTTCAGTAATTGACACCAAAATGACCGTGTCATTGCGGATGTGTGTCCATTCTTAGTGCAAAAACGTAAGATCAAACTTTATCATGCCAACATTTATGAAAAAATAAACTGGAGACACCAGGCAGACTAGAACAGCAGTAATGGTGCTGGAGAGATAGCTCAGCAGTTAAGAGTACTGGCAGCTGTACCAGAGGTCCTGAGTTCAAATCCCAGGAACCACATGGCAGCTTACAACCATCTACAGTGAGACCTGGCGCCCTCTTCTGGCTTGCATGCATGCATGCAGACAGAATGAAGTATATGTAATAAATCCTAAATAAAGTAGGGATAAAGAGATGGCTTAGTGACTGCTCTTGCAGAGGTCCTGAGTCCCAGCAGTCACGTGGTGGCTCACAACCATTTGTAGTGGGATCTGATGCCCTCTTCTGGTGTGTCTGAGACAGCTACCGTGTACTCACATACATAAAATATGTAAACAATGGAAAAATAACTAAAGTAAAAATAGATTTGGAAAGCTATATGTATCTAACTTAGAAAGTACAACTACTGCTATCCTACATAGATATCCAGGGTGGGTCCTACAGTGTCCTTCTATTTCTCATAGTCTACCTCTTCAATAGCTGAAATCAGTCTCACCTATAAAATAACTTCAAGTAAGTTATATATGCAACATTGTCATTTAAGCCTAGAATGAGTAACATGTTTAAGGACTTCATAGAGATTTTTTTTCAGTATGTAGCTTTTGGCAAGAAGTGCTATTTCTCTTCCTACTTTGCATTTTTTTAAAGATAGGATGTCTTGTGTGTTGGAGAGATGAATCAGCAGTTGAGAATACTGACTGACTCCTTTTTCAGAGATACTGAGTTTGATTTCCAGCAACCTTATGGTGGCTCATCACCATCTGTAATGGCATCTAATACCCTCTCCTGGTGTGTAAGTAGACAGTTATAGCATCCTCATATAAGTGAAAAAAATAAGTCTCTAAAAAAAGTGTCACTTCTCTATCTGACCAGCAGACAGGAACAATGCAAACTCGGAGTTCTTCTCAATGCAGTTTATTCAGGATCACTCACATCCTCTCACTCTGGAAGCCCCTCTCCTCCAGCCCCTTAACGGCCATCCTTTTATGCACCTGCCATGTGTATTTCATACAGCATCTGGTTCTATCTGTGCCTATGCAAGGCAGGGAGCAAATAGTGGCCATGGAATACTTTCACCAAAGATATGTTCCCAGACAACCTATAAGGTAAGACAGATTTTTGGGGGGGTTGTTGTTGTTGTTGGCATATCTACCTATATCAAACCCTGCCCGTGAATGATACATTCAGAAATCAGAGAAAGGCAACATATCTGCAAAATTTAGAGCTATAGATGGTATTCAGCTGCTTGTTGCACTAAAACTAAGAGATTGTCTCTGATTACCAAGTTCTAGAGTTTTGTTTTTGTTTCTGTTTTGGTTATTCTCGTTAAAGGAAATTGATTTGGTATGGATTAGAATTGTGAATCTCTTGTGTTCTTGATCCATGTCCACTGTCATTACATTTAGCAAGCAAGGACATTTCAGACTCCCTAGTATCTGCATTTATATCTTCAGTAAAATACAAACAATGTAATTAACAATTCTGGTCCCTGACTCTTCTTGTTTCTGTAGGATCCACTGCTGTAGTTTTCTCCAATCTTTCCACAGTCTACTACACAGACTACTGAGACATGCACAGAAGACTGTTGAAATTGTTTTGAACTTCATCCCGAGTGCTGGGATTAAAGGCGTGCACCATCAATCATTGATTTTCATTGGTTATGAATTAGTATTGATGATTATTGATTATCATTTATTGATTATTGGTCATTGATTGGTACTGATTATTGATCGGCATTGATTATTGATCATTATTCCATCAAGATCATCCCCCTGCCTTTGCCTCCCAGGTGCTGGGATTAAAGGTGTGTGCCACCACTGCCCAGCTACCTAAAATTACTTCTTAAGTACACCAGTGCCCTAATACAAAGGGTCATTCTTCAGTCACAGGGTCCTGAGTTAAAGGTCCCAGAGGATGAAAAAGAGAAAAAGCAGTAGGTAAAATGTGTAAAAGTTGTAGTGGGGAGGTCTGGCAGAAACCAAGTTTTATGCTAAGTAAAGCTTTTAAGAATAGCATCTTGTTAATCCCAGCCCTTGGGAGGTAGAGGAAGGCAGATTTCTGAGTTCGAGGCCAGCCTGGTATGGACAGGACATATATTCCAGGACAGCCAAGACTACACAGAGAAACCCTGTCCTGAAAAAATGAAGAAAAAGAACAGCATCTTGTATACTACTTACAGAAGAAATGGGAGACCTCTAAGAAGCCGGCAGAAACCATCACATGACATGACAAACTTGGGAGGAGTCACACAAACAATGCTGTGGAAGGAGAATGTACCTCATCTCAAGAACATTCCTGACCAAGCCTATGGTGGCCTTAAGACTGATAACCACAGCCCCATATGGTAGAAAGAGTTGGGTTCTGGGGACATAACATGTCATGAAGGCCCTGCCCCAGACCATCACCAGCTCTCCCAAGGATATTCCTGGCTTTACAAAAGGACTCTATTTTATCCTCAATCCATTGGGGCCTCAGGATGAGCTCCTCAGGCCCAGGCTCCAGACTGTTATTGGATCTGCCAAGTGTGTTCCTGGGTTTGAGTAGGACTCTGTACATGAGGACCTCATGGAAAGCCTTGCTTGATAAGGTTAGCCCCCCGTACATCAGTGTTTCTCTCTCTCTCTCTCTCTCTCTCTCTCTCTCTCTCTCTCTCTCTCTCTCTCTCTCTCTCTCTCTCTCTGTCTCTCTCTTTCTCTCTTTTTTCTCTTTCTCTTTCTTTCTTTCTCTCTCTCTGTCTCTCTTTTTCTTTTTCTATCTATTTCTCTCTTTCTCTGTCTCTCTCTTTTTTCTCTCTTTCTCTTTTTTCTTTTTTCTCTTGTTCTTTCTTTTTCTCTCTTTCTCTTTCTCTTTCTCTTTCTCTCTTTTTCTCTCTCTGTCTCTCTTTTTCTTTGTCTATTTCTTTCTCTGTCTCTCTCTTTCTCTCTATCTCTCTCTTTCCCTCTCTTTCTCTCTTTCTCTCTCTCTATTTTTCTGTCTCTCTCTGTCTCTCCCCTCACTCTCTCTCTCCTTTTTAGTTGATTTGTATTTGCCACCCAAATATTGTCCAACTCTCTGTTCCCCCTCCCAGAGTTCTTTATCTTATCCCCCCTCCCCTTTGCTTTTGAGAGTGTGCTCCATCACCCCCACTTACACTCCTCTCATCCACCCACCACCACCTCACCTCTCTGGGGCATCAAGTCTCTACATAATCAAGTGTATTGTAAATCTCAACATATGACTAGTTAATATTAACTTTAAATTTCAATAAAGGACTAGTTAAAATTATTGGAAATTTCAGTATAGGACTAGTTAATATTAAGTTGTAAATTTCAATGTAGGACTAGTTCATATTAAATTGGAAATTCCAATATAGGACTAGTCAACATTAAAAAGTGAGCCACAATGTGGTTGCTGGGAATTGAACTCAGGACCTTTGGAAGAGCAGTCAGTGCTCTTACCCACTGAGTCACCTCTCCAGCCCCTAAAATGCAAATTTCAATAAAGGACTAGTTAATATTGGATAGGAAATTTCAATATAGGACTAGTTAATATTAAATTGTAAATTTCAATAAAGGACTAGACAAAAATAATTGGAAATTTAAACATAGAATGAGTTAAAAAATAATTGGAAATTTTAGTGTAGGACTAGTTAACATTAAAATGTAAATTTCAATATAGAACTAGTTAATATTAAATTGTAAATTTAAATATAGCCTTGCATATTATTAAATTGTAAATTTCAATATAGGATTAGTTAATATTAAATTGGAAATATTAAAGAATATTATATTTCAATATAGTACTAGTTAACACTAAATTGGATATTTCAATATAGGACTAGATAAGATTAAATTGTATATTTCAATATAGGACTAGTTAAGATTACATTGTAAATTTTATTATAGGCCTAGTTAATATTAAATTGGAATTTTCAATGTTGGACTAATTAACATTCAATTAGAAATTTCGATACAGTATTAGTTAACATAAAATTGTTAATTTCAATATAGGACTTGTTAAAAATAATTGGAAATTATATATAGAACTACTTAATTTTAAATTGAAAAATTCAATATAAGACTAGTTAACATTAAATTGGAAATTTCAATACAGGAGTAGTTAATGTTAAAATGCAGATTTCAATATAGGACTACTTAATAATAAATGGAATTTTCAATATAGAACTAGTTAAAATAAAATTGAAAATTGCAATCTAGGACTAGTTAACATGGAATTGTAAATTTCAATACAGGACTAGTTAACATAGAATTGAAAATGGCACTCTAGGAATAATTATCATGGAATTGGAAATTGCAATCTAGGACTAGTTAACATTAAATTGTAAATTTAAATATATGATTAGTTAACATTAAATTGTAAAGTGCAATGTAGTACTAGTTAACATGAAATTGTAAATTTCAATATAGACTAGTTAACAAAGAATTGTAAATTGCAACATAGGGTTAGTCAACTTGGAATTGGAAATTTCAATCTAGGACTAGTTAACATTATAGGATTAGTTAACATTAAATTGAAAATTGCATTCTAAAATTAGTTAACATGGAATTGTAAATTTCAATATAGGACTAGTTAACAGGAAATTGTAAATTTCAATATAGGAATATTTAACTTGGAATGGGAAATTGTAATCTAGGACTCGTTAACATTAAGTTGTAAATTTCAATATAGGACTAGATATATAGAACCACTACAACAGTAGAGTCGTCCTCTCACATTGGATCATTTCTCTTGGGCAAAGAACAAAGCTTTCTTCTTCCTGGAATAGATACATATTCTGCTTATGATTTTGACTTTCATGCACACATTGCTTCTCCCAAATCCACGATCCATGGACATACTGAGTGCCTCATTCACCACAATCACACTCCACACAGTATTGCTTCTGACCAAGGAACTCATTTCACAGCAGAGAAGTGAGACAGTGGGCCAACTGTCATGGATTCTAATGGTATTAATTAGTATTAATACCATATTCCTTGTTACCCTGAAGGTGCTGAACTGATAGCAAAATAGAATGACCTTTAGAAGACACTTTTACACAGCCAATTACGGGACAGCCACCTGGAGAGCTGGACAGGGTCCTAGGCTGTATGTATTTTGAATCAGCTTCCAGTATTTGGTACAGTTTCTCTCACAGCCAAGATCCACAGTTTCAGGAATCAAGGTTTTGGAAATCTGTGTGAAGGTCGCATGCCACAAGTCTCCGTGGAACTCAGCTCAAAATGCAGGGCTCCCTTTATCAGAAGGTCTTCCATTTCTTTCTTTTATTTATCATTTATCTTTCTTTCTTTCTTTCTTTCTTTCTTTCTTTCTTTCTTTCTTTCTTTCTTTCTTTCTTTTAGGGATTCCATTACTCTGTCTCAAATTTTCTAGACAATATCCCTGAACACAGGTGGCTGCCCTTATCAAAAGAATGTCCCTGTGTGGAGCTACTTAAACTCAAGCATACAAGTTCCATTCTGGCTTTCCTGCCCATATGATAAGTATGTATACTATTATGACCAATAAATCCTTTCCACCTGTATCCTTAAAAGCCCTCATACATCTTATTTCTGGAACAATAAAGTAGAACTGACTCACTGTGCTGGTCTCCGGAGTTAATTTTATAATACTCACAGCCATCTCAAGCCAGATTGCTGTGGCTGCTCCCTTTTCCTCACTGTTTGGTAGCTAACAACCACCCAAGAATAAAGAAGACCCACACCAAAGCTACCACCCTTAGTGTCCCAGTAGGAAAAATGTCAATGTGTTTTACATTCCTGTGTTTAGCCTTTCCCATTCATCAGTTTTCTCAAAAATTCTCCTGGCTTTCCATGAAACCATCACTAGTGATGCTGGACAAGATGAATATGAGTGGGCTGGCACTGCAGTCACCTTTGAGAGGATAGCTGTACTTTTTGGTGTTTGTACAATGGATCCTTCTAGATTGTTAAACTGACCGAAGGGGTGATATAGAAAGAGCAGCAGTTATGGTGCCTCAGAGAAGAGTCCTTCTAAGGGGACAAAGTAAAACAAAATAGATGACAAAGATTCTCCAAATAAGACAGTCATGGAAGGCAGCACACATGGAAGGATTCTGTTATATGAGTCGGGTGACATCCACAATACACAAAAGCCAGACTGTTAGAACCATCATAATTTCTATTTAGGATATAGTTGAGAACATAATTAGGGCAGCATTAAGCTTATTATAGGAAGAAAATAGGCAAGAGTACCACCTAAAAACCAACGTCATGCTTTGTATTGGGTGTTAGAAGACTGATACTTTTGGCCTTCTTGTAAGGCTGTGCCCTTCCCCCAGCCTTGAGCAGGCCTGAGAGACCTTGTTTACCACAACAGACCAAGTGATAGGATCTAGGTGGAGTTACCCTCCTTAGCTTCACAGAACATAGAAGCAGAACTGCTCCTGGACTTGCCTTGAGATATCTCTGGCCATGACCAGGAATGGATTATAGATTATCCCACCCATCTTCAGCTGAAACAGGAGGGGTTTTAGGTTGGGCCTCCCCCATTTAAATTGAGAGCTGAACATTAAAGCTTAGAACCTTGATCACAGAACTTTGTCTTGGCTTCATCTCTTCTCACCCTCCTTCCCTTTTCATTTCCAGCCCCCTTTCAGGTGAACTTAGTTGATTCGTGGCCGCAGGCAGCTACATAAGGCCAGCACTTCAGTGAAAAAATATTGAGGAATTTTGGACAACCCATTACAAGTTTATATTCAACCACTGATTCTCTTCTATTACAATCTAGTGTAATATATGAAGAATTAAATTTTGAGGAAATACTCCTAGCATCATTATTAATATGGGCTATGTTTTATAAGGAGAAATGTGCATCTATTATGAGTTGGACAATATTCCATAACCCTCCACAAAAGGATATAACTTGAGCCAGCTGTTTTCTTCATCAGAACCCTGCATGAAGAGCAGGTACATGCTGCTCCTACATCACATTTAAATCAGGGAGTAGGCATGGTTACTGTAGTGAAGGACACAGTCTATTAGTGAGAAGTTCTCTTTGATAGTGAGATGGTGTTCTATATTTGGTAAATATAGCTTTTAGACTTGGCCTCAGTATTTAATAAGGTTGTTCAATTTTCCTCAGCTGTATGCAGACCCTGGCATGCTGAAGTAAGCAAAGGGCTTTTCTTTCATCTGGAATATTGAGAATCATTTATATATGACAAAGAGAATCAAGAGTGAGAATTTATTTTCTAAATCACATTTCACAAAATCAAACATAATTTTTGAGGACTCTTGTCCCATCACTTGCTAAAGGGACACACTGCATTTTGAAAGTGATCATACTTTACATATGCCTGCTTAAGATTTCACGTTTGTTTAGCAAAATCAACTTCTGTTGACCTGTTAAGGTCTGTTGAAATTTCATGTCTCGGTTATCACTTGATCTTCTGAGGAATCTCTGTATCTTCAAGCTTTTCTTTGTACTATTTTTCTCTTAGTGAACATTACTCAATATCCTTGCATGGGCTGAGTCTGACTTCCCATAGAAGCTCTGAGGGAATCATCCCTGTATTCTGACTCTCCTCAATGTAGACTGGACACAGGATAGGATAAAACTTATATTACAGCCAGTTTGTCATAAATGTTGATCTGAAGACAGATACTTTATCCCATATGTATTTCCCCAATTTTTTATGATCTAAGTGCCTTAAATACCTCATTTATTCCTTCAGAACTTCCAACGGCTGTGTATGCTTTCTTTTCTTCTCATTTGGGGAATTTCCATTGTATTCTATACATAACTTTTTAATTGAAACCATTTGCATCTTTAGATCATTCTAATACTTTATAAATATTAATACCATAACATACAATAGGGTTAACAAAAAATTCACAATCTATTGTGAGAATATTTATTCAGGGGTGGGGAATAAGCAATTTATATCCCCTCTTTCTAAGTTCTCAGTGGCACCTCATTTCAAAATTATCATAGTTCACCCTAGGATTATGGTGAAATAATTGGTTTTACATACAAAAAATTGACAAAGTGTTTCTTCTGAGACTGTAGACATCCTGCAATCAGTCATATTAAAAATACTTTACTCAGTACATCTGGAGACAACTTTATATTACCTAAATAATTATTACTTTTCCAAGTTGTACAAATTCTGGCCAGCCAGGTAATTTTTTTGATAGAGGTTCAGTAACATTTAAAAAGACCTGCTGTGATTATTTTAATTCAACAAAGCTAAAGGTATGAAAATGGCTGTGGTTTAATTTAGAAGATAAGATAAGCCCTGTGCTGGATCTGTCTATCTTTGTATATTTATCTGATTTAAAGAGGTTTTACTAGATATAAATGTCTTTTAAATTATTAACATGTTTATGGCTGCATACAATTTAAAATATGTATATATCATAGTTAAAACATAGATGTGTTAGTCTTATTTGAGTGAGGAGAATATCTAATATTAATAACATCTTGTGGTCTAGGAGTAGTAAAATCTTTAAAACATGTTACCTCTTCCAAGGAAAGATTCAGACCCATATTATCAGTTTATATTTATTCTACCTGTGTAGATATAAGAATTAAATATATTTTTGTCCTTTCAAATCAATTTTTAAGTTTATTTTCATTAGGAACAAAATGAACTAGGATCAAGTAAACAAGTTTAATTTACTTGTGATTCATTTGCTATTAAGTACATCATGTGAATAACAAACCAAGTCTCATGTGTATATTCTACATGTAATTAATAAAAAGTCAAAATTTATAAGCCATGACTTTGTGTCTATTGCTTGTCTGGGATTTCTGTTTCAGAATTTTCATTTTAAAGTGAAAACTTCACTGAGAAATCTTTAGTAAGTATATTTTTAAGTTGGTGAGAAATTAAACCAGACATGTCTAGAGCAGAAGAGTACTGAAGCACATTTTATCTCAGAGGAAAATTAACTGCAGAAATAACTGATGGTGAAACACAGGATAGGGTAACATAAATGTTCTTTGCTGGCTGCAAGCTCTGTGACTCTCAGAATATTAATCTTTGGTTATCTGTGGGGTTCTGTGAATATCAAAGTCTTTGCTTCCTTTGTTAGTATGCTAGTTTTGGAGGCAAATGGCCTGAAAAACTTTTAGGTTCTTTTGAGAAACCTTTCTCTAAGTAAGAGAGAAGCTATCAGAATAAGAATAAAACAAACCATTTAGATATAAAATGAATACCTTGTAGGCCTGATATTTCTTCTTTGTGTAATAGGGATAATATTGACTCAGTAGGACCATCAAGAATAATGGTGGCCACCTTAACCTTAACCCTGAGCCTAACCCTATCCTAACCCTCACCTCTTAATTTCCTAACCTCCTAAACTGAATACTAAAAACACTTACACTAATCCTAACCATAAATGTCTAATCCCCTAACCCTAACTGATATCCTGCTTGCTGTGGGGCATATCTCTTAATTACAACTTTTGAAGTGAGAAACCCTTTATTAATCTTGCTCTTTTGAGATGTTCAGATAAACCTTTGATCTGGGCTACAGATTCTTTTGACAACCTACATATATAGAGGACATTGAACAGGGCAGTGTTTTTGTTTTTGTTTTTTGTTTTTTTTTTTGTATTGGCCCTACTTCTTTTTACAAAACAAAGATGATTTGTTAGTTTATTTGCATTTTGAAACTGGTATTAGTAAGTACTTAGTTCTTCAAAATTCTGGTATTCACTGAATATCAGCTGTAATATCCTGCAACATGAAGTCAAGCAGTCCTTGATTTTTCTAATTTACCTTGTCCAAAAGCCTTTATTGGGACAATTTATTACATAACCTTTCTCTATACAAAGATTCATTCTCTCTATGATTTGAGCTATGTTTATCTAGAGAACCTGTACTAATCCAACTCTGGTTTTTCTTCACATTGCCACAGATGAAGATGTGCTGGCTGACAGTAGTGCTCAACTGTGTTTCCCTTATGATTCTAGATTTTCTCCAGGGTTGATTGATACCTATCATCTGGTGAACCCGAGATATAGGTTCCCTGAGCCTAGCATGAAGCTTGATTTCTAAAACCCCACTTTAATAATAATGGTTTTAGCATTCTGTCTAAAACTCTACCTCACAGTTACCTGGTGACAGCCAGATATGCTCCTCCCCATAGTTATCTCTCTCTAAAGAGAGATGGAATATGATCTATGAGTGTGTGGGGAAGTGTGGAGGATTCGGATGTCTCAGCAGGCTCCTGCCTCCTCTTGAGGTATTTCTCTGCTCCACCCCCAGGGACCATGCCTCATGCTGAGACAGCTCTTCCCCAGGAGCAACCCACCAGAAGGCAGTATAGTATAGTATATACTTTATTCAGGGCATGGGGAGGAGAGTTAAGAGGGTAGTAGAGGCACAGAAAAGCAGAGAGAGGCAGAAAGTAGAGAAGTAGAGGCCGGGCATGAGCCTGTGGAGAGAGAGGGGGGAAGGGAAGAGCTCAAGTGGGCAAGAGAAAGAGAGACCAAATGGGCAACATATCAAAAGAGAAAGGAAGAGAAAGCAGCCAGTTTTATAGTGGGTCAGGCCTACCAGGCTGTTGCCAGGTAACCATGGGGAGAAGCATACCTTTCTGTTGCCAAGTAACTTGGGTGGAGTTTAGACAATGCTAAGAAATAACTAGGGCAGCTGGGCAGTGGTGGTGCACACCTTTAATCCCAGCACTTGGGAGGCAGAGGCAGGCGGATTTCTTAGTTCGAGGCAAGCCTAGTCTACAGAGTGAGTTCCAGGACAGCCAGGAATACACAGAGAAACACTGTCTCAAAAAAAGAAAGAAAGAAAGAACCAGGGCATCCTTCCACTTGTGGGTCAGAATGATACCTCTACTGCACCTTGAGTACTGGGCTATGGAAGCTGTTCACCTTGATTACAGGAAGAAGAAGGCAAATGCTCTGAGGAAAGCTTAGGTAAGGTCTGGTGTCAGGTCCTGGTAGGTGCAGGATCATTGCTCTCAGAGGGAAGGAGCAGGCAGCTGATCAGCCAGAGCTGGAATGCTGGGTTCTCCCCCAGGGCTGGGTGGGGTGAGATTCCTCTTTGAAGACAGAAACAAAAGCTAATGGAGTGCAAACCCTTCCTGAGATCTGGAAAAGGTCTGACCCTGGTGTGAAAGCACACTTTAACTTTGAGGAGTGGTAAGACTCACTGGCCAATCAAGGCTCCCAGGCAGACCTGCCAATCAGACAAGGAGGCAGGTTCTTCCGGGTGCCATTTTGCAAGTTCGCTGTGCCTGTGCAGGCTTGAATGGTCGTCTGTACCCTGCTCTGAATTCTACTGTCGGGTGCTGTGTGGAGACCTCAGGGAAGCTCTGAAATCAAGTCATGGTGAGCACAGGATCACTGCCCACAATGGGTAGGGGCAGGTAGATGAGCAGTGGGAGCTGGGGCCCTGGGTCCATTCTGGGGCTGCATGGGAAGCATCAGCCAGATGTGACCACCTGTGAGGTCCCTGGTGATGCCCCTCCGGTGTTAGATCAGGAGGTGACCTGTGAGTAACATCACTGTCATGGCTGATTCTGAATCTGCCCAAAACATTTGGACCAGTTGCTTTCCTGTAGAAACACGGGTGGTTTCTCTGACTCTGCAGCACATGTGTCCAAATCCTTTTGTCTTTTATAGAATACATTAAGAAGACAGGTATAGCTGGGCAGTGATGAAACACACCTTTAATCCCAGCATTTGGGAGGCAGAGGAAGGTGGATTTCTGGTTTCGAGGCCAGCCTGGTCTACAGAGTGACTTCCAGGACAGCCAGGGCTACACAGAGAAACCGTGTCTCGAAAGCAAACAAACAAACAAAACCTGTTTTTAAGAAGACAGGCATAAATCTAACAAATCTGCTTTCATACATTACTTGTTTTTCTTTCGTTTAGTTTTTGTTAGTTTCTTCCGTTGCAGTTCTTTATGTTGCTTTATTTTTTATGTTTAGTGTTTGATTATTATTAGGTAAAGGGACTTTTTCCCCTCCAATCTCTTGGGTGTTTTGGATGCTTCTTGTACATTAACATGCATGTTCTTTGGTTTAGGAAAATTTCCATTATGATTTCTTTGAAAATATTTTCTAGATCTTTGGGCTGATATTCTACTTCTTCTTCTATTCCAATCATCTGTAGTTTTCCTATCTCATATGTTGAAAAATTCCTAGTTGTTTAGGGTTAGGAAACTTTTAGTATCCACATTTTTTACCCAATGTATTCATTTTGTCCTATTTATCCTTAATATCTGAGACTCTCTCTTCCAAGGATCAAGGTGGGTGAACCTTGTCTCTGTAGTTGTCAGTGCACAGGCAATATCAATGCTCTCCTCTCAGGAACTTAGCAACTGCTTAAGTCATTCCCTGCCTCCATCACCTGCTGCTGTTGTCAGGTGTGCTTTATATACATGGACCAACAGCTACACAACTCTCTGTGTTCCCTGTCTCAGTTCATGCCTTCTCTCTATTCTCTTTGTTTACTCTCAGGGCTCTCTTTCTGCTCCCTGTCTGTCTGTCTGCAGGTCCTCATCTGTGACTCATTCCTTTCCCAAGATTCTCACTCATCTCCCTGCCCCCAAACAACCTCTTTTGTACCATATCTGTTGCATGTTTTAATTTCTCAGGACCTGCTGTGATAGGATAGATCGGCACTTTTGGTGACTTATTTTTTTCTGGCTGTTATTTATTATATTCCTATGTTGGTAGATAGGTCTCTGGGTTTGAAGTAATTATTATCTCAGTACTGATTTCTGGATTTGTCTTGTTTGGGTGGGAGTTTTGTTCCTGGGTTGCTGTTTGATGTCTGGATTTACAGAGAAAGTTGCCTGAGTGTTGCCTCCTTTACTGACATGTTTGGTGGGTATGCTCAAGAGGGAATGCTTGCTAATGTTGGGAGCGAAGAGAAGAGTTGGGCAGGAAGAGATGATCTTAGCATCCACAGGCAGACATAGTCAGGACAGAGGTAAAGCTGCCTCTGGTGTTTAGTACAGTGCTAGGGGAAACTGTGATCATTGCATCTGGGATAACAGACAGTGTGGTAGATTTATAGAAAGCTTACTTTGTGTCTTGACAGGTAAAGCATGTGGTTGAACAGAAACTGTCTGACCAAGTGGGGCTGAGACACAGGGATGAGGCAGAAAAGGAAGGGCAGGTGGGGATTGTCTATCTTACCTATAAGAAGCATGCACAGGGGGAGAGGCAATTTCCACTGGTATTCTGTCTCAGAGTAAGTGCAACTGATATTAGGATCTGCAGTAACAGATAATGAGGCAGGTCTTTGGACAAGGTACCTTTTCTACTGTCATGCATGACTTGTGGTTGAACAGGAGCGTCTTTCAATAATCAGGACCTCAGGCACAAAGATGAGTTTGTAAACCCCAAACAATTCTGTTTCTGAGAGTTCACAAAGTCCACTTGAGCAAACATCCTATGACAAGCCCTCCTTGTCAACAGCCAGTCAAGGTACAACTGCAGGGTTAAGCTACATATAGATAATTAATATACCTTACAGAGACAAAGTTAGTCTACCCATCATGGTTGTCAGATGGTTTTACCCCCTTGATTGGTTCCTGCAGATTATGCCAGACATGTAGTTTTTAAAATATTAAGTTGCTGACCTGTGTGTTAATGTCTTAATCTTGCTGTAACTACAGTAAATACTCAGCTCCTCTAGACTCTCAGTTTTGATCTCATGTGAGGCTGACTGGTGAGAGTTCTTATTACATAGCTCATAATGAAGACCTCCATCTGTTTGCATTACAACAGGCTACTTGTTGGTCTTTGGGGTCTCTGTGACTTGGACATAACATCTTATGCATTGATCCTAGACCATCAGGACTCCCAACTAAAGATTTGAAAGACCTTTAGTGTTTTTAAGATTCACCATTGTTGCTGGGCGGTGGTGGAGCATGCCTTTAATCCCAGCACTTGGGAGGCAGAGGCAGGGGGATTTCTGAGTTCAAGGCCAGTCTGGTCTATAGAGTGAGTTCCAGGACAGCCAGGGCTACACAGAGAAACCCTGTCTCAAAAAACCAAAAAAAAAAAAAAAAAAGATCCACTATTGTTTTTGTGCCAGTGGCTTGTCTGCCAGATTTGTGACTGTGTGCCTTGGTTTTCAGGATTTTCTTGAGTATCTGTGGAGGGAGATGACTAAATTGAACATAGAACCCTGCTACAGTAGATAAGCTGGAGAGTCTCAGCCCCAAAGTGCTTCAAAGATGTTCCAGAGCCTGGTATAGTGGATGGTGTTTCTCTGGTCTTAATTTCTGGGAAGGTTAGAGTAGACTTGGAACCCTGTTACAGGGCTCACGGCTGCCATCCTGTCTTCATTTTCTCCTCTGTTCAAGTGGAGGAATCTACTGGGTAGCCTTTACCACCCCCTTGTGGCTGTCTGTTATGTGTGGCCCTTTATTATTCTGTGACTGAAAGAGAAAATGGGATTGTTTTCATCCCAATTGATTTAGTTACTTGTCCCTCACCTTGAGTTAAATCCTTCTTACCAACAAAACTAAGACCCATTGCATCCAGGACACAATCATATTCTCCCTCCCCTGTTTTACAGGGTGGAAAGGACAAAACCTCATTCCCCTCCCCACCCCCACACTGTACTAATCTTTGTCCAGTCCATATGTGATTCTGTAGTTTTGGAGTTGTCATTAGATGGAAGGTTGTTCTTCATTCCAACAGAGTTAGCATATCTTCCTTGGACCAGAGATCCTATTATGGGGGGAGGCCATTTCCAGGACTTCGAGATAATCTGCTTCTCTATCCACCTTCCAGCTGTTTTAGCCACATCTTTGGTAGCACTGGCCTGGGAACGCAGTGTTAAAGACACCTCACCCCAGGTCAGCAGAGCCTCTGAGCTCCCCATTCCAGTGTATCCTTCCCTGCTCTGAGCCAGGTGCCCTCACTATTTTGTCCTTGATCAGACACAACTCCAACTCCCTCTTCTGGTGGCAGGAGCTTCTGTAATTGATATGGTTAGCTCATTGGTTTTGGTTGTTACAACTTTATCATCTATTATTGTGTCTGTGTCATAGTTGTCTTAAGTTCTCCGCATTTCAGAGCTACAGTCATCTGAAAAAGCCTCAATGTAGGGCGTGCCCTCATCAGAATGGCTGGTTGCTATGTCTGTGAGAGATAGTGTTGATGATTGATTAGGAAGGCTCTTCCACTGAGGGTGGCAATATCCCTAAGCAAGTGGTCCTGGGCTGGATGAGAGAGCAGGCTGAGCAGGAGACAGTGAGCAAGCAAGAGAGCAAGCCAGGAGACAGTGTTTGTCCATGCCTTTTGCCTTCAGTTTCTAATAAGCTCCCAAAATGATGGACTGTGATCTGACAGAACCATGTACAACAGCCACTTATTACCTGAGATGCTGTTGCTCAGATGATTCAATCCCACCAGCAGAGTAGCAAGCTAGAACAACAACAACTTTATTTTGCTGCTGTAGAGAATCTATGTTGTAGATTGTATTCTTGTGGACAGGACAAATTTTGGGTAGAAAGATTTTTGGACTGGTTGGTGTCTTTAACTCTACATTAAGGGTCCTGTCTGCAAGATGGGACCTCTTCAGCATCCATATCTAACTGCTATGCATCTTAGCTAAGATCAACCTTAGACTCCTTGGTACCTATTCATGGTCTCTGGCACATCCTAAATGTACACCTTCCCCCCATCCAGCTGCAGGCTTTGATTCACTTTCCCCCTCTGGCCCTCTCATGTCTCTTACCACACCTGTTGCTGATTCACCCTGATTCCCATTTTTATCTGCTCTCCCATACAGTTCTCTCTCTTCCATCTGCCTCCTATGACAGTTTTATTCCCCCTTCTGAGTGAGATTCAATGGTGCCCATTTGGGCCTTCATTCATGTGTAGCTTCTTTGGGTCTCTGAAGTGTAGTGTGGGTTTCCCTTTTTTATGATTATTATTCACTTGTTAGTGCATGTGCTTTTAGGTCTGGGTTACCTCACTGAGGTTAATAGTTTCTAGCTGTATCCATTTGCCTTCAAAATTCATGATGTCCTTGTATTTTATAGCTGAATAGTTTTTCCTTTTGTAAATGAACCACATTTTCTATATCCGTATTTTGGTTGAGTGACATCTGGGTTTTTTTTCCAGTTTCAAGCTGTTATAAATAAAATGGCTATGGACTTTGTGAAGTCCCTACTCTAGGTCCCCTACCCACACAGAGTCCCTTCCTCCAATATCCTCTGTTTCTCCTTTGAGAAGGTGTGGGCCCCTGGGTATCTCCAGACCGCAGTACATCAACTCTCTGCTGGGTTAAATGCACCCTTTCCATTGAAGCCAGACATGGCAGCCCAGTTCAGGGAGAAGATTCCCCAGATAGACAGCAGCTTTAAGGACAGCCCCTGATACAGTTGTTGGGGGACCATCATGAAGACTGAGCTACACATCTGCTACATATGTTCCAGGGGCCTTAGTTTAGACTGGTTGTGTTATTTTGTTTGTGAATCAGTCTGTGAGTGTCACCAAGGGTACAGGTTAGTTGAGTCTGTTGGTCTTTCTGTGGAGTTTCTATCCTCTTCAGGGTCACCAATCTTTTTCCCAATTCTTCCATAACAGTCCCCAAGGATCATTCAATGTTTGACTGTGGTTCTCTGCATCTGTTTCAAGTCAGCTGCTGGGTGGAGCCTCTTAATGGACAATTATGCAAGGCTCCTGTGTGGGAGCATCACAGAGTATCCCTAATAATGTCATGGATTGGGGCTTGTTCATAAGGAGAGTCTCCAGATGGGCAAGTTTTCATTGGCCATTCCCTCACTCTCTGCTCCAGCTTTACCCCTGTATTTCTTTTTAGACAGGACATATTTTGTTCTGTGTGTCTACTGTGTTGTGGTTGAAACTGATCCTTCAGCTTTCTTCTCATGCTCCCATACATTCTCCATCTGGTCTCAGTCCCTAAATCACGTAAGATACAGTATAAACATTTCCTATGCAATGCTAAGCTATTTTGCAAGCCTGGTGGTTTTATACTTTTAACTTTATATCTTTTGTTTATTGTTTTCAAGACAAAATTTATCTGTGAAGACTTTTTGTGCTGATAGTAGATATAGAAACCACAGAAGCCACCTGACATGTTTTTGTAAAATAAGCACATGCTTCTGTGTACATCTTCATCCACATCATTCATTTTAAAATTTGGCAAAAGATATTATATCATATTTTATTTCCATGAATGGCATATGTTCATGATATCAATACTGCCTGAGGCTTCAGACTCATTGGATTCCAGGTGTATGTCGTTCTGCCTTACCCTTGTGTTTGTTTTGAAATTTTTGAATAAACAAGAGTATTATGCCTGTGTAGATGGATATGAATATCATGTGTGCCTCATCTTTAGTGTTGTCAAAAGATGTCCTCAGCCCACTTGATCTTGAAGTAATGGGTAGTTGTTGATCCACATGTAAATACTAGAAATTGACCACCATTATGTGGAAGACCAGCAAGAGCTTTCCAATCCTGAGCTATTTTTTATGCTCTATGTTCCTTACGTCTGATCAGCAATATACATTACTAATATTTTCATCTATCCATTTTCAACTGTTTAAACATGCATTCCCTTCTAGTAAACTTTAATTAATGTTGCTGTTTAAACTGGTTCACCTCATGTTTTTGGAAGATGAATACAGAACTGCAGTGAACATATAATTCTTTGTAGGAACCTCAATAAAGAACTGTGAGTTGTATCTATCATTTTTATTTCCTTGGTTGATTTTTACACGGAAGTGATGGTCTTAACATGTAACTTTTGCTGTCCTGCAACACATTGCATAGACCACGTCAGAATCCACCTCAATGACATACACCTGCCTGTACCTCTGTGATTAAAGACATGAGCAAATACTCGCAGCATGCCCATCATTTTTGTAGTTAGTAATTGTTCATACAGCTTTTCAGATGTGTGCTCAGTACAGTTGATCTGTTTCCCCCTACATATCCCTCTCAGTTGCCATTTGTGTTGCAAGGCTATATCCTATTCAAAAGGATCAGAAGCAACACAGGTGAAAACCTATAATTCAATTTCCTTCTAAAATTACAGAATGCTTAGATTGTAAGTTCTGTTTCAGGAAATAAGTGGAGGAAGCACAAGAATTAAATTAGTACATTGTCTAGAAAGTATCCGTTTATTTACAATGATGTCACGATCATGTTTTGTGTTGTACACATGTGTTTGATATTTTAGGATGCAGTGACTTATGACGATGTGCATGTGAACTTCACTGCAGAAGAGTGGAATTTACTGGATTCTTCCCAGAAGAATCTCTACAAAGATGTGATGCTGGAGACCTACCGGAACCTCATTGCTATAGGTAATACTGTCAATTTTGTTTTGCTTTTCAAAATAATGGATCTAGTGATTCTTGGTTATTGATGAGCCTCTGTTATTTCAATTGAGAACAATAAAGATTGAGCTGAATAAATCAGGTTCATTGCTGTCAAAATTCACAGTAACTTGAATTTTACCTAATTTCCAATACTGTATCATTCATTTTCTGGTACTGTGTTTTAGGTTACAGTTGGGAAGATCATCATATTGAAGAACAACATCAAAGTTCTAGAAGGCGTGAAAGGTAGTTTTTATGTGCAAGCTGATACAAATATGCCTCTGAGGAAATTTTAATGTGTTCTGGAAGCTCTGAAGAAAAGCAAGTGTGTAAAAAAATCAGTCCTTTAAGTATAGCTATGATTATGATATTCTCACACAGCCATGTTCCTCAATGTCAGTTATCTGATGCATGTTTGTAAGGCATTGCTCTAAGAAAGAAGACATGGAAACAATGCCTTAAGAGATACCTTTAATTGATTTGTAGCACCATTAGAGCTTTGCTGTGGAACTACCAATCTGAATAGTCTCATAATATTTAGATGTTGCACATTGAATAGTGATAAATATATATCCAAAGCCATCCAATAACCAAATAGTCCATAGTAAATTTGGTGATGCTCATATTCCTGTAGTGACATTTCTAGGTTTATTGAGTGGTCAGTTAGGGAGAGTGAAGAAAGTCATGGAGAAACCTTAATCCATATAACACATGGCTACAACGAACAAAATGTCAAATGGTGTGAATTCAATACGGAAACCTTTCACTTGTTCTTCTTTTAACAAGTATATCAAGTATCAGAATGGATAAAACCTTGTGAGCATAGAGATATTGAAAGAAGCAACATACCTCTTTCTACTCCAGAAAAATGAGAAGATATGTAGTATTCTGCCTTTGGTAGACTTTCTGAATATGATAGACAGTTTCAATTAATTGGTTTTCTGACATTACTGGGGACATCCCCAAGTCACACTGCAGCAAATCTCTATGGGTACTAGAAGTGCTGCTGTTGTGTGATTCACATTACAGGAAAAACTAAGAAAATAATCAGTGTTTTTAATACCCTGATATCTTCAGACATGTGAAGTACCTCATATAGAAATATAGAAACTGTGAACATCAAAGTGATAAAACCTTAAGATCTAAGTGTTCTTTATTAATAGACCAACTGTAAAATTTATTCATATTGGTAAAATGATTTACCAGGCTAATGAGTGTGGTAAAGCTTTCACATGTGCCCATTACTGTTGCAGGCATGAAAGAAGTCATACTGGAGATAAACCTTATGAATGTAACCAATGTGGTAAAGCCTTTTCATGTCACAGTGGTCTCCGATCTCATAAAAAACCACATACTGGAGAGAAACCTAATGAATGTCATCAATGTGGTAAAGCTTTTTCATGTCCCAGCACTCTCCAATATCATAAAAGAACACATATTGGAGAGAAACCTTATAAATGTAATCACTGTGGTAAAGCCTTTACACGTTACAGTACTCTCCAAAGACATAAAAGAACACATACTGGAGAGAAACCTTATGAATGTAATCAATGTGGTAAAGCCTTTTCATGTCACAGTGGTCTCCAATGTCATAAAAGAACACATACTGGAGAGAAACCTTATGAATGTAATCAATGTGGTAAAGCCTTTTCATGTCACGGGAGTCTCCGATATCATAAAAGAACACATACTGGAGAGAAACCTTATGAATGTAATCAATGTGGTAAAGCCTTTGCAAGGACCAGCCATCTACAGTCTCATAAAAGAATACATACTGGAGAGAAACCTTATGAATGTAATCAATGTGGTAAATGCTTTACACAACAAAGTCATCTCCAAATCCATAAAAGAACACATACGGGAGAGAAACCTTATGAATGTAATCAATGTAGTAAAGCCTTTTCATCTCAGAGTGGTCTCCAATATCATAATAGAACACATACTGGAGAGAAACTGAATGTCATGAATGAGGTTAAGCCTTTCCAGGACACAGTCATCTCTGAATACACAAAAGAAAATGTGCAGAGTGAAACCTTATGAATGTAGTCAGTGTGATAAAGCCTTTGCATGTCACTGTACTCTCCAAACACTTGAAGGAACACACGCTTCAGAGAAACCTTACAGATGTAATGAATGTGGTAAAGGTGTGCATATCTATTTCGTCTCCAAAGACATAAAAGAACACAAATTGAGCAGAAACCTTTTAATTGTTCTAAAGTTGGGAAATTGTTTACATGCCACAGTGGTTGCTGAATACAGAAATGAACACATATGAGAGAGAAACCATCTGAAAGTAATCAACATGTCAAATCCTCTGCATGTCCTAATCATTTTTAAAAGTATGAAACAATTTATAGTAGAAATAAACTATGTTGACTTAAGTTTGTTTGACCCTAAGAAGTGGGAATATTAAGAGATGTGCCTTGTGGGAGATGTTACCTTTTTGAAGGAATTACTATGGTGGTGGTCTTTGGACTCAGGCCAGTAGAAAACAGACCCTCCTACTGCTTGGCCAGAAGACAGTCTCTTTCTGAATGCCTTCACATGAGGATGCAGAACTCTCAGCTCCTTCTCCAGCATCATGGCTGACTGCATGCTGACATTCCTGCTATGATGGCAATGGACTAAACATTTGAAAGTGTAAGCCAGGCCCAATTGAATATTTGCCTTTAACACAGTTGCCTTGGTTACAATGTCTCTTTTTAGCAATGGAAATTCTGTCTAAGACAGAAGTTAGTACCCCAGACTTAAGTATTGCTATGATAGGCCTGACCGTGTTTTTTTGTTTTGTTTTGTTTTGTTTTGATTTATGGAGCAATGTGGATTTTTAGACTTTGGATCTGTATATACATTAAGTGGAACTTACTGGGCAGTCCTAGTAGGAATATGAAACACATATGTACTGAAGGTGATTTGAACTTTGTATATAGTTTTTAGGATGTTTTGCAGAAGAATGTTGCTGCCTTTTGCCCTTGTCTGTAGAGTGTCCTTGAAGATAAGGTAAAGACGTTGATGTTCATTGCATTGACAAAGGAAGTCTCAGTGAAGCCAGCAAATCCTTTGACCTATGTTTATTCTCATGATGATTTGAGTAAGCATAGTAATCTTAGAAAGAAAAAAATATAAAATGTTAGGTCAAAAGAGAAAATCTAACCAGGATGTTGAATGAAGCTAAATTCTGTGATCAATGATATTAAATGGAATTAAAGGGACTGTGACATTAGGGCAAGATTCCATCCACCTAAACTTATGGATGTGAAGTTTTATGAAGGAGAACTGTATCGTGTTAGGCATTATTATTACCTACTTATTGTTTTCATGTGGACACAAGAGTTACCAGTATGTGTGAAGTTGGCAAGTGATGGATTGTGATTACTATTCTTGGTTATCATTTTTAGATCTAAAATAAAATACTTAAGGGCAGGCATGGAGGTATATTCCTTAAATCCCAGATAAATGTCAAGCAGATCTCTGATTCAAGTCTTCCTGGTACAGAACATGTTTTAAATAAGGAAAAGTTTAGGTATGGGCAAAGTGTTACACAAGTACTACCCAGCATTCATTAGACAGAGGTATGCACATCTGAGTTCAAGATTCATCTACAGAGCAAATTTAAGGACAGCTGAACTTAGGCAGTGAAGTTGTTAAAAAAATAGAAAGCTGGTGATGATGTAATAGAAGGGGCCATGTTTGGGCCCCAGCAAGCAGAGGAACTCAGCAACTTTGTCTATGTGACTCTGCTTTTAGAGGAAAGAACAGAAGGGATGACTGAGACAGGTGATGCTAGATGGCTGTAGTTAGAATATTAGTGGTGATGAAGAAGAAATCAGTACCACTGAGGTGACAACTTCTGGTAAGTTTTTTTTTTCTGAGAGGAGAAAGAAGTTGTATTCCAGAGGTAGCCAAGGTTGTACCTTGTGGTGCAGCTTGGCTTAGTCCTGGGTAAGACTTGCCCAGGTGGCACTGGTTTTATGGCATGAATGTTTCATGCAGAACAGCTGAGACTTGGCACCATCAAGGGAGCATATGAGAGGAATGCACTGAAGACTACTTGTCCCAGAAGAACCCAATATATTGAAGATGTCAGTCCCATGGGATGGGCAGAAAGAACAGCATCAGCAGTAAAGTGGAGTCAACCAGAACCTAGAGTGCTATAGAGGGAAGAGCTGGTGAAGTGACCCGATCTCTTTTGAGAAGCACAGAGGATCATGTGTAGATCCCAGATACTGGAACAAAAAGCTGTAGTATTGAAGTTACCTTTGAAACCCTAATACTTTGAGATTCCAGAGCTGTGGGGTACTTGCTCCAGAAAACAGTTCTAGGGAATAAAACCAGCCAAAAAAGAAAGAATTGTGCTGCAGTAAACAAAGCAGGAAGGAGTTGGAGATCTGAAGAACACTTTGTCATCAGACATGAAGATGCAGAGTTTGGAGATTGCCTTGCTGGCTTTTGATCTTCTTTTGTCCCAGTATTTCCTCACAATGTTGATTAGTAATGGTGATCTATATCCTGTAAAATTAGATGGATATTTTGTGCTAATTTTTTAAAGTATAGTGGATTATAGTTACATGATTGGAATGGCCTCAGAAGAGACTTTGAACTTTGGACTTTTAACATTTCTGAGACTTCTGTAGATGATGATGACTTTTTAATTTGAACCTCACATATTTTGTATTATGCTATTTTTAAATATGGTCTCCATACACTCATGTGTATGCACAACCATATGGGGGCCAGGTAGGGAAATATGGTAGTATAAATATGCTTGTCTCAGAAAGTGGGAGAAAGTTATAATGAGATGTGGTCTTGGAGGAAGTGCAACACTGAAGGCTTTGAAGTTCCACCCAGTGCAGAATGGGCCCTCCTACTAGCTCCCTGCAGACAGTCTCCTGGCTGCCTTTGGATCAAGATGCAGAACTCTCAGCTTCTTCACCAGCATCATGTTTTCTTGCATGCCTGCCTTGCTTCCTGCTATGATGAAAAAGGACTAAATCTCTGAAACCATAAGCCAGTCCCAATAAAACTGTTGCTTTTATAGGAGTTGCCTTGTTCATGATTTCTCTTTATAGTAATGGAAACACTAAGACAAAAACCCTGTGAGTGTATTTAATACGGTCAAGCCTTTGCACAATTCTATAGTCTTCATTATCATGGAAGAATACATGGTAGAGTCTAAGCATGCCTCCTGTGACACAGGACATACCTCCTGAGGCTTAAACATGCCCCAAGAGTCTTAAACATGTTCCCTGTGACTCAGGACATGCCTCCAGTGACTCAAGACTCACCCCCAGAGTCATAAACACACCCCCTGTTACACTGGACACAGTTTTAAACAGGCTTCCTGTGACTCTGAACATGCCCCCCTGAGTCTTAAGCAAACCCTCTGTGACTCTGGACATGCCCCCCTGATTCTTAAGCTTGCCCCACTGTGATTCAGATCATGTGTAGATCCCAGATACTGGAACAAGAAGCTGTAGTATTAAAGTTACCTTTGAAACCCTAATACTTTGAAATTCCAGAGCTGTGGGGTACCTGCTCCAGAAAACTGTTTTAGGGAATAAAACCAGCCAAAGAGAAAGAATTGTGTTGCAGTGAACAAAGCAGGAAGGAGTTGGAGATCTGAAGAACACTTTGACATCAGAAATGAAGATGCAGAGTTTGGAGATTGCCTTGCTGGCTTTTGGTCTTTTTTGTCCCAGTATTTCCTCACAATGGTGGTTAGGAATGGTGAAGTATATCCTGTGAAGTATATCCTGTGAATCAGGCCATGCCCCATGAATTTTAATCACAACCCCTGTATCTCAGGACACACCCCCTGAGTTTTAAACATACCCACTGTGATTCAGGACACGCCCCCTCAATTTTAAACATGGCCTCTGTGACTCAGGACATGCCCCTGAGTCTTAAGCTTGCCCCCTGTGACTCTGGACTCACCTCCTGAGTGCTAAACATGCACCCTGTGACTCAGGACATGCCCACTGAGTTTTACACCCATCCCCCTGTGTCTCAGGACACACCCTTGAGTCTTAAACACACCTTCTGTGACTCAGGACACACCCACAGAGTCCTAATGGACATGTTTAGTATAATGAAGCATTTGCCGACCTCTTTGTCTTCATCATTATGAAACTATTCATACTGGACAGTGGTTACATACTGTGCTAAAGCCTTTATGTCATGAGGTCCACTGAGATCCAACAAAACTCAACCACAGGACAAGGCACATGATAAGAATTTATTGTAATCAAGTCATTACTGATAAATAAGGGCCACAAAATTACACTCAGAAGCTCAGCTGCAATACCCCAGCCTCAGCCCCACCCTGAACCAGAAAGTTATATAGCTTCCAAAAGTCAAAACCACAAAGTCCTGTGCCAAGTTACAGCTACATTTTTCTCCCAATCACGTTTGGTTTTTTTGTTTGTTTGTTTGTTTTTACTTTATGTCAACTGATACAGAATGTAGGTTGTATGGTCAACACTATCACAGCCATTTGTTCTTTTGTGGTTAGTAACTTGGATTATATTTTGAGAAATAAAACATGAATAACAGAGATTATTGTTAGGAATGAAGACCCCCAAACTTGGGAGACCCTAAAACCAGTCTTGAGAAGTAACGGCCACCCACAAACTCACATGATACCATACCTGGATGCAATCAGCAGAGGTTTATTAGGGAGAAGAGTTGGCAACCAACAGTCAAACAGCTCACTCTCACAGGAGTAGAGTTTGACAAAAGACCAGCAAGCTGAGGGGCTTTTTAAAAAGCAAAAACCATATATCAGAGGAGTGAGAAGGGGGGTGAGGGGTTGTCAAGGATACATAACATAAAAAATAGTGGAACATTCCAGAGGAGCCCAAACCTAAATGATTCAGGATCATGTAGAAAGAGCACTCTGCAACCCATTCTTTCCTCACAAAAATGTGGTCTTGCCATGTCACTTGTTCAACTATTTTTTGATTAACTAGTTGATCCAATTTTTAAGTCCTTGCTTTTTGGGCAGTTAACCAGTAAACAGATAGTGGTGAGATGGCTCAGAAAACCAGTGTTCAAGTTCCAGAAAAGACATGGTGGCTCATGACAAATGGATCTGATGCCCTCTGCTGGCATGCAAGGGTACCTGCAGAAAAAAGCCATCTAAATTAGCCATTAGTATTAGCAATCAGTTAACCAGTAAAGGGCAATTTCATTTAGACAATCTTAGTATTACTTGGTGAGGTAACCTGTGGAGTGTCTAACACTTGAGTTGTTTTATTTGTTATTTAGGGGGAAAGGGCAAGGGATCTATTAAGTTCTACTTTCAGAATAAGCTGGGGCTAAAGAGATGGCACAATTGTTAAGAGTGCTTGCTGCTCTTGCAGAGGAGCAGAGTTTAGTTTGGTTACCAATTGAACGAGAATCAGAAATTTTAAGGCATATTTGGAATAATATTTAGTACACTTAGCCATGGTTTCAGTTACTTGCAACTATAGTCCACTTCAGAAAATTGTGTGTGTGTGTTTGTGTATGTGTGTATATTTGTGTGTGTATGTGTGTCTGTGTGTATGTTTGTGTGTGTGTGTGTGTGTGTGTGTGTGTGTATCAGCTCTAATCCAACAATGCTACATGGAAACTTGCAGAAAACACTCCATAAGTTTAAATCAATACTGTATGTTGTCACCACTTATCACCTCACACTATTTTGTCAAAATGAATCATCCATCTTGCTTTATAAACTAGAATAGGGTCCAGACCTTGGGCACTTTTGACATCAGGATAGGAAGCTGAGAAAAGTAGTCATACGCAAGCCTGAAACTCTTCTTGCCTCTGCAGCAGTCTGCAGTGTTTATGATTTATTGAAAAGCCTCAGGTGTATGGGGATCATGAATTGCAGTCAGGATTTGCTTTCAGAAATGCCATCTAGGAGCCCAATGAACAAACAGAAAAATGTACAATGGTAAGCATTCGTTTAACATTCAGGTCTGACTTTGATTTTTCATTTTGCTACTTAATTCCTGTGAGAATGTAGAAGGGATAGAGGAACCATTCTGAGCCTTGGTCTCCTTGTACACAAAGGAGGTTACGAGGACTTCTCTTACATGGTGACTGTGCAGATCAGCTGTGATAACCTTTATGGAGCTTAGCTCTGAGGAGATAGACATTCAGTACATCATAGCTGTTTCTATTATCCATATAAAGTTGTCCTTGACTAAATTCACATGAAAATGACAGAGGAATTGAAGGTCAGCAATAGAGTAAGCCCCAAAGACTAACTTGTGACCAACATGGCTACCTAGGAGCTTTCCACCATGCAGGACTGAATCCTCCCCACAAAACAATGGTGAAATGTGGAAGGTTTTCATAATAAAAAAAAATGTACCTGGCTGCTGCTTCCAGTTGTTCTTTCCTATAAAAAGAGAAAGAGAGAAAGAGAAAAGGACCCATAAATGGCATGAAATAGTTAATCTTGCCCCAAAGTCTGTCTTAAAGCTTCATGTAGAAGGTAAAATAGGATAAATGAAAAAAGAAACATTTTGGAACAGGATGCTAGATATGGAAGGAAACTAAGAGATGAGGCAGACTTTGCCATGTGCCCCATGCCCCTGCCACCACCATTTTGTCCTATGCTCCCAAGTTTGTCTTAGCTGTTTATTCATCCAGGAAGTGGGTGACTGCCTACTCAACACCAGGATCTGTCACTCAACTTAGACGTTTTGTTTTGCAGTTGAGGCAGATAAGGACACCATGACTGTCAAATGTAGTTGCTACACTCCTATCCTTCTCTACCATCATGGTCAGCAGTGTTTACTGCTGTGTTCACAGTAGCGTTATTTCATGTCTTTTCTCTCATCAGCTATGATTGTAAGCTCTGGTGTTTTGGATGTGTCAATTAAGCCTTACAACAACTCTAAAAGTAACTACTATTGTTGTACTTTTTTTTATGTTGAGAAAGTCGAGGAACAAAGAACCGCATAAGATTTCAGATATAAAGCAGTAGAGTTGTGATCCCAAACCAGGCAGTGTGTCTCTAGAATATGCCCTGTAGTGATGGAGTACAGCACATGCTGGCCACATATTCACTACTCAGAGCCTTTGCTCAGCTTTGCCTAGAATTTTCTACCCCCTTTCTCTACATGGAATAGTCTTGCCCATCCATCAAGTCCACTGGGCTGAGCCTCAATCCAGACAGGCTGTTCTAGCTCTGGGGTGACCAACAGTGGTTTCCTAAGGCTGTAATTTCAGAACTTGGTGTCTTTCTTTCTTATTTCATCTCCATTGTGTTTCATAGACCCCTCCAGTCAAGACTTAATCATCATCGATTGAATAAACTGCTATGAATCAGGTACCAAGACAGATACAGTTATTTCTTACTTTATTTCACACTCACATCAACTCCTTCAGAAATGGGCATTGTTTATACAAATATCCCTTGACCCAACCTGTGGGATGCAGGAGAAGATGTGCCAGAGTACCACATACTTCTTTCTAAAATAACATTTTCTTCCCAGACTCAAAATGGAAAGAACAAGAGTATTGGCAGAACTGGGCTGTGGTTTTTGTTCCAGCTTGTACCTGCCAGATCACATCAGGTATTAGTCTCAGTGTTCTGACACTTCAGTAATAAAAACAGTCATAAGGGAATGAAGAAAGAGAGGTCCAAGGGAAATCACAAATGAAGACAATTTTTTTTTTTTTTGGTTCTTCGAGACAGGGTTTCTCTGTGTAGCCCTGGCTGTCCTGGAACTCACTCTGTGGACCAGGCTGGACTTGAACTCAGAAATCTGACTGTTTCCCAAGTGCTGGGATTAAAGGTTTGAGCCACCACTGTCCAGCTCAAAGTTTCATTTTTGAAAACAGATTTTATATGACAATACAGTAAAATTCTACTTGAGGGGGGAAAATAAATATTTCAAAAACTAAGGTCTGGTGAGAGATAAATGAAGCATCTGTTGCCAAACTTGATGACCTGGGTTTCACCAATTCCCAGGTTCCACAGGGTAGAAGGGGAACTGACATCTGCAGCTTGCCCTCTGGCCATCACATGTACACCACGGCATCCCCACACCAAACACACTAAGGTCACAGCCACACAGTGAATTTTAGAGCTCTTCCCTCAACGGTATATGAGTTTGAACAAAAATTTCCCACAGTCACCCTAAGTATTGGCTCTGCCCTCACTCCAGTACTTTCTGACTTTAGGTGAGCTATGCTGTTGCTCTCAGACTCAGCTTGAGGGTAACATAAGAAATTCTCTCAATGGGTTGTTTCAATGAGAGATGATTGTTTCATTGCAATGAGAGGATGTAAAAATACTTACCAAATTTACTTGTGCCACAGACCAGCATTTTCAACAATATTCAGTGGAATACTGTAGTGTTGCAGAATACTGGAAGATGGGTCTGCCACAGACTGGTCTTAAGAGTCTAGAGTCACTTCTTTTTTTAAGGTTTAAAATATATAATAATGTATAATGTATAATGTATAATATATTATATATATATATATATATATATATATATATATATATATATATATGATGAGTACACCACAATTGTTGTCTTCAGACACACCAGAAGAGGGCACCAGACTCCATTACAGATGTTTGCGAGCTACCATGTGGTTGCTTGTTCCTGGGATTTGAACTCAGGACTTCTGAAAGAGCAGTTGGTGTTCTTAACTGCTGAGCCATCTCTCCAGCCTGAGTCACTGTTTGTAAATTCAGAATATACATCAGCATTGCAGGGTCTCAGACAAGTCCTAAGAGCAATGCTTTGTAACCCTTGCTCTTTGGAAGTGGCCAGATAAACCCATGCAGTGATTGTGGAGATGAAGGCCTACATCCCAGGACTCCAAATCTTGTGACTTTTCTATAGGGAAGGTCTCTGTGTTTACGATGACTCCTGTGCACAAATGCATTAAAGTGGGGTGGTATATAAGCAATGTTAACTGTGTTGGTACTTTGGAAAGTTTGTTAATAACATCATCTTATAATAGATATTTTATATTGTTAACTTGTCTGGTCTCCAAAACTCAGGAGTTTCCACTTAAAAGCTTAGGACAGACACTAGAGTTCTGCCTTAGCCCTTAGCTAGGAAACTGCCCACTATTCTGACCTCCGTGGACACTAGGCACATGCATGCATGCATTCGGGCAAAACATTTTCACACAGGAAAATAAATAAATTGAAGAAGATGAGGAGAAAAGAGAGAAAAGAGAGAGAGGAGAGGGGGGAAGGAAAAGAAGGAAGGAAAGGCTTTAAGCAGACCACAGAAATGGAAGCACGTTTTACTGTATTTACTTAGGATGACCGCGAGGGGGCGGGCTTTCCTAAATGGTAGCAATTTAGATTAGCAGGTTTAAAGGCGATTGGAGAAGAGGGAAGAATGTGAAGACATGATAAGTTTAAAGTATTAAAGCCGCCAGGCAGTAGTGGCACATGCCTTTAATCCCAGCACTCGGAGGAAGAGGCAGGGGGATGACGGTGATGGAATAGCAATCAATAATCAATGCCGATCAATATTCAACAATCAATAAATGGTAATCAATAATTAGCAATACTAATTGATAACCAATAATGATCAATAATTGATGGTGCACGCCATTAATCCCAGCACTTGGGAGGCAGAGGCAGGGGGATTTCTGAGTTCGAGGCCAGCCTGGTTTACAGAGTGAGTTCCAGTACAATCAGCAATCAGGACTACACAGAGAAATCCTTTCTCAAAAAACCAAAAAAAAAAAAAAAAAAAGAAAGAAAGAAAGAAAGAAAGAAAGAAAGAAAGAAAGAAAGAAAGAAAAATAGAAAACAAGGTATAAGATTATTATATTAAAATAAATTAGGAGAGGACAGAAAGGAAAAAATGTAAAATTTATGGATGGGAAATGATTCTAAAAGCATCAAGAAAAAGTTCAGCTAAATTTTTAGCACCGGAAAGGACATCCTGACAGCTGAAATCCAGTGAAGGTGAGGGAGGAACTGAAGGAAAGACCTAATATCCATGCCCTCCTCATCCAGTCCTGCAGCTTATTATTATTTTTTAATATTATGTAAATGTCACTAACCATCAAAGATATAGTTCACTACCAGACCTCTCTCGTGAACGGCCGAGTTTTACCTGTGCACCAGGACATCTCTACTTCGGATCTATTCTAAGGCAAATTTAACAAAGCACTAACCAAACTCCTGTATATAAACTATTTTGACTCTGAAAACCTGTAACATGTGACCATTTTAACATGAACAACCATTTTAACATGAACCCGTCCTTTTAGATGTCAGGCTCAAAAATCTCACGAGCCATACCATTCTCAGCAATTCTAATTCTTATCTGAGGCAACTCCATCTTTACTTGCTCCTGTAATACTCTCCTAATGCTGCGAACTTTCCTGACCACATTATGATCTGATCAACATTGTAAGATGTAATACACAGCCAAGCTCACATCTATGCTAAGATCATGCTCAACATACATGTATCATTCAAAATAAATGTGTAATTCCTGACAATAATCGCATGTGATCTGCCTTCTCTTTAACTCTGATTCTTAGTGTTTACTTTCCTTTGTTATATTCTTGACTTTCTTGGAACAAGTTAGATGAATCCCCATGTCATGATTTGGTATGGCTCATTTCCCCGACTTGAAAACAAGTCTAGATACTTTGGATATATATATATATATATATATATATATATATATATATATATATGATATATATATTCAGTATATGTATATGTATATATATATATATATATATATATCCATGGATATATTTATATGCATGGATATATATATGCATGGATATATTATATATGTTACACACATATATTATATATATTACATATATATAATATTATATACATATATTACATATATGACATACATATGTTACACATATCACATATATATTATATATTACATATATTACATGCATCTATTACATACACATATATATTATATATTACATATATATTACACATACTACATACATATATTATATATTACACATATATGTTATGTATATTATACATTACATATACAGTACATATATTACATCCATATATTATATATTACATACACATATATAAATTATATATTATATATTACATATATATTACATATATATTATATATTACACATATATATTAATATGTGTATGATATAATAATATATACATATATATTACATATATATAATATATATGTAAGATCCTTCAAATTTATTAGTGAAAACTAACAGACTATGTTTTTAAAAACAGCATATTACCTGCAACCCACTCCTAATCTCTGTTGAAGTGACCTATGCTCCTTATTAGAGGATCAGTGCAGTTCTACATGGGTTTGTACTGCACAGTGCTGCACTTTTTTTTGTCCTTTTTAAATTTTTTTAGACAATTACATTTCCCCCTTTCCTTTCCTCCTATATACTGCCCTTGTTCTCTTTTTATTCATTTCTTCAATGAATCTAGTTGTTGCCGTGTGCCTCTATGTGTGCCCATGTGCATATGACTAAGCACATAAATATTTCCTAAGTACTTTACATTTAGTAATTCAGTATTACAAAATGAACAAATAAATAAATGCAACAGAACCTGAGATTTAAAAGGCAGTACAGCTGTGACTGGTGCTGTATACATCTAATCTCAGCCCTTGGAATGGGGATCCAGTGTCCATATCAGTGAGTTCAGTCAGCTTGGTCTACATAGCCAGTTCTAGGTTAGCTGGGGTTACATAATAAGACCCTGGGCCAAAAAGAGTTACAAGAGGCTGATTAATCAGTGATGAAATAAAGCATTTGCCTGACTTTCTACCTCAATTGTTGACTTTGTACCTCAAGTACAGAAACAAGTCACTTCTGTGACAGGGAAATGTAAACACTGATGATATAGTAAATAACACTAGGTGTATAAACATTAGACATTTCCACTTAGAGACAAATGATATAAATGAAAAGAATATAGATGTAAGATTGACTTCAGAATAACCTGGAGAAGCTGATGTAGAAGAAAGCAGATGGGACTCTGCTTTCTTTCTTTAGACATAAACACCAGGGGAAATCAAAATCCTTGCTTTTTGAAATATTATTTTCTATCGTTTATTATTTTAAATGTTCAATAAGAGTACAAGTTGAATTTATTATGGTTAATCTAATCAGGTTTTGAAAGCATGTCGTGTACATGCTTTAAATAAAAATACTGCCTCTGATTTAAAGGTTCTTAAACCAGTTGAAAAAAGTCAAGCTTAATACTATTCAGTATGTTGTAAACTTAAGAACAAAACCAGTTGATAATGTTTATGATTATACACAGGACTTAAACTGAACTGATTGTCCCTCTCCATGAACATAATTCAATATATCTAAGATTAATAAGTCTTTTTATAAATAGCCTCAGGCATCTTTTCTTCTATCTGTC
The DNA here is from genome assembly GCF_011762505.2 of Arvicanthis niloticus. Taxonomy (NCBI): domain Eukaryota; kingdom Metazoa; phylum Chordata; class Mammalia; order Rodentia; family Muridae; genus Arvicanthis; species Arvicanthis niloticus. The sequence continues at coordinate 2,773,273 of NW_023044979.1, read as the reverse complement.
TAAGACTGTATATATGGATGCAACATATACATCTCATGGAATAAGATGGAACAAGTATGTCTGTGAGATATGAATTAATAATATTAATTAATAACATTAATATTATATGTAATATATAATACATTATATATTATATTATATAATCAGGGTTAGGGTATACATATAATATAAAATAATATATAATATATTAATATATTATAACATTTTATATTATACATAATATTATTATATAATATTAATATTATTGATATTATCAATATTATTAATCAAACCTGCTGTTGGATGATTATTGTTCATTATTTTATCTTATGAATGTGCATACACATATATAAATGTATAGATTGGATAATAGTCTTCAGTCTTGGTGCTAAAACCCCACTTCCTTCCCAACATCTTCAATTCACTATAAAGAAGCAACTGCAAAAGATGAAATTATATTTTAAGTATTGCTTTCCAGATCTCACCTAGGTTAATTCTAACGGTGATAATGCTTCAGCAAAGAAAACAGACTAATATTTGTATACATGCCTATTTGAGAGTAAAGGAGGGGAGAATGAAACTGAGAGATTTAAAAATATTGTACCTTTTCTTGGAACAAGTGAGGTGAATCCCCATGTTGTGACTTAGTATGGCTCATGTTTTCTACTTGAAAACAACTCTAAATACTCTGGAGATATATATATATATACAATTTATACCACATGTATATTATATATATTACACATATATTACATATATTAATACATATACTACATACATATATTATATATTACATATGTATTACATATATTACATATATATTACATACATATATATTATATATATTACATATATTACATACATATATATTAATGTAAAAATATAGAGAGCTACCACCCAATACTAACAAGGCTTGATCCTACTTAGGTCCTGAGATCATGCAAGAGTGAGTGCATTCAGACCAAAAGAACATGGAGATGTGTGGTGAGTGATGTGGACAGGATTGAAGAGAAGTTGGAGGTAGGGAAACATATGATCAATATCGTGCTTGTGAACATTTTTCTGACTGAAAAAAAAAGAAAGTAGAGAATTTCTGCTAGTAAAATAGATGGACCTAACCTAGGCCAATCTTTCTTCTGAAGACAGCTAAAGAATCTGTACGAAGTAAAACATCAGTGTAGGCCGCCAACCTTATTCGGCTGAATAAAACGGCACCGCAGAGTTGACACGGCTGACTAAAACAACGCTGCTGCGCTGCTTCAACTCTGTAGGCCAAGGGCGCACATTTGCGCGCGCCAGCCGCTCTGAGGCAGCAATCCAAGATGGCGCCTGCCTAGGCTCTGGTAGGAACTACCAGAGGCCTGTGCATGCGCAGTTCAATTTGGCTCCAGCCCCTCCCGAACGGGGCATGCAAATGAGGTACCACTAGGGTTCTACGAACCTGACCAATCACCCCCTCCTGGGCAGAGCATGCTAATGAGTATGCTAATGAGGCATTGCAAATTGACCAATCGGACACCTCTATGCGCTTTGCCACGCCCAGTGCTGGGGGTATATAAGCAGCCCGTTCTGGGCATTTGCGGCAGTCTCTCCCGATGAAATCTAAAAGAGCGCTTCCAATAAAGGCTGTTGAGAAGGATCCGGTATGTCGCATCTTCCTTGCTGGACAAGCGGGGCGCGACACATCGGTTTCTTTTTTCTTTTTTTTTTTTTCTTTTTTTTTTTTTGGTTTTTCGAGACAGTTTCTCTGTGTAGGCCTGGCTATCCTAGAACTCACTCTGTAGACCATCGAACTCAGAAATCCGCCTGCCTCTGCCTCACGAGTGCTGGGATTAAAATCATGTTCCATCAATTATTGATCATTATTGGTTATCAATTAGTATTGATGATTATGATTACCATTTATTGATTATTGATCAGCATTGATTATTGATCGTTATTCCATCACCGTCATCCCCCTGCCTCTGCCTCCCATGTGCTGGAATTAAAGGCATGTGCCATCAATTATTGATCATTATTGGTTATCAAGTAGTATTGATAATTATTGATTAACATTTATTGATTATTGGTTAGCATTGATTATTGATAGTTATTCCATCACCATCATCCATCTGCCTCTGCCTCCCAAAACATCAGTTTTAAAGCACTGGATTGCTAAAAAAATCTGTCAAGAGACACAAGTGAAAGCGGAAGCTGGAAACTCAGGATTTCTAAAATTACAGCCAATTTTTTCTCTACGGCTGCTTGCAGCTTGTTTAAGTCTGGTTCCTGTTCCTGTTATAAACACTTGACCAAAACAACTTAGGGAGCAAAGGGTTGACTTTAGCCTACAATTTACAGTCCATCATCTATCAATGCCTAGAGAAGAGCTCAAGGCAGGAACCCAGAGGCAGGAGCTAAAGCAGAGCTCATGGAAGGATGCTGCTTACTGGTTTGTTCCCTACTTCTGTTCAGTCAGACTCCTTATACAACCTCCTGTGGACCTGGTTCTCCTCCAAAAATTAGCAAGGAAGAAAATGTCTCATAGACATGTCCATTTGCTTGAGACTAGTAGAAACCTTCCCATGGATATTTGCATGAGGAAATGCAGCCTCCAACAGTTCAGGAAGTGCAGCTTGCTGCCTGCTCCTGATAATGGAAGAGCAGTGTACCAGAAGGAGAAAAACCACAGGACGTCCCTCCGGGTGGTTGACATCAATATGAGAAAAGACCACAGGATGTCCCCCCAGATGGACGAAGATAGTAAGATCAGAGGGTTCTGCCTATTTTTTATGGGTGGTGACATAGCCTTTCCCAGGTAAAGGTGAGGTAGCCAGGTGGATTCTGGGAATGTATGGCTGACTTCGATGTGCTCCTTTTTCCTCGTATTGTCTGTCCTCCCTCCCCATTTCCTTGTTAGGAACTGTATGAGTTGAGAGTTGCTTTCACATTAAAATCAGACCCTGACAAGTCTCTGTTTGCTTGGTCTCACTTCTTTTTCTCGCCCATGTTCATTTTCAGGTGAGATCCCCCTTGATCCCCACGAATAACTGAGACCCGAGGGTCGGTCATTTATTGGCCAATCTGATAGAAGCTGTTTTTTCAGTCGTGAGTCCCTCTTCTAAGTTGCATCGAGTTGACAACCAAGAAAAGCCATCGTACCATGGACAGAGGATGCTGTCAAGAAAGCTCAGCAACACTAGGGACACCGAGGACAGGAGTAATAAAGAGCCTCAGGCTGCCAGACACTAGACAATTCTCCATACTGGATACATCCAGGTAAAAACCCAGCAAAATTAAAGTACTGATAAATCATTGGGCATGATGGTATATACCCATAATCCAACACTCAGAATACAGAAATAGGAGGATTTCGGGTTTGAGGACAGCCTTGGCTTCAAGTTTCAGTCAAGTCTGAATCACATAGTTAAATTCCTGTCTAAAAACCAAAACTTCCCTCAAAACTCAAAATAAAAACAAAACCCCCAAGTAACTTACTCAAATACAAAGATACGTAAGAGATCATGTATCAGTGCTACTGGCAATCCAAGTAGTAACATTCTAAAGAAATGTGCTACTTTAGAATGTGTTACCATGGTTGGGCAGTGGTGGCGCACGCCTTTAATCCCAGCACTTGGGAGGCAGACGCAGGGAGATGATGGTGATGGAAAAATGATCAATAATCATGCCAATCAATAATAAATACCAATCAATGACCAATAATCAACACTAGTCAATAACCAAAAGTGATTGATTATCATGATAATTGATAATCAGCAGTCAATGCTAATCAATAATCGATTCTAATCAATAGCCAATAACAATCAATAATTGATGGCATGGCCTTTAATCCCAGCATTTGGGAGGCAGAGTCAGGGGAATCACAGTGATGGAATAATGATCAATAATCAATGCCGATCTATAATCAATATCCAATAAGCAGTAATCAACAATTATCAATACTCATTGATAGCCAATAATGATCAATAATTGATGGCACATGCCTTTAATCCCAACACTTGGGAGGAAGAGGCAGGCAGATTTCTGAGTTCCAGGCCAGACTGGTCTACAGAGTGAGTTCCAGGACAACCAGGGCTACACTGTCTGGAAAAAAAATCCCCCCCCCAAAATAATAATAAACCCAAGAAAAAAAAGTGTTACTATTTTAGTTTACTAAAAAATTAAACATATGCCCTCCTAAGCACTAGGTACAGCATTCTTTATCATAAACACTAGAGGCCACGATTGTTCAGCCACTGTCTTTTTTATTTTGGAAAGTTTTGATAGAGGTGTATCTCGAAGACACAAAATGATCCAACAGTCAACATTTCTGACTGTTACATGGGCTCCCCAGTTTCGGTTTTGAGGCATCTGATATTGTAGTTATCTACAACCAGAAAATTAATTTTGGGGGGAGCCAAAATATCAATAAAGTACTTAAATTGAAAAAAAAGTTTTGGTTTTCTAATCATGGTTTTTCAAATCATGTTCTATGAATGCACGGAAGCAAATATACATGGCTATGGTGTGAATATAAAATAATAATAAAATAAATAATAAATATAAAATGTCTCACCCAGGTTCACGTGTTAAACCAGCTGAATGTGCTGTTGTGGGAGGATGTGTGGCATCAGTGGAAAAGGCATGAACATGAATTTCAAGGTCTTCTGGCCTTCCTAGTTCTCTCTCTGTCAACTCCTCCAGAATGTGGCCTCAAATCACAGTATGATCTGCCCCTGTGACTATGGACTGATCTTTTGCAAAATCTTTGTCCAAAATAAATCCATTCTTAGGTATCCGGCAACAGCAATGCAAATTCTAAGTAACACCCACAAAAATAATGAGATGCACTACTAACCAAAATCCTGATTACATCACTGCAAATTTATTTCATAAGTTCTTAAACTTTTAAATGAAGTGCATTCCTGATATAGGTAGATTTAAACTGTTTACAGTAAACTAAGTAACTGATAACAATTGCAGAACAAAATGTGCCAATCTACAAGTGAAACCTCACAAAACCTAGGCTTAACCAATAAAATTTATTTATGAACAAACACAGAGAACTCAAGGGAAGACAGACTGTGTAAGTCAGAAGGCACATAAGCATAACAAATTGCGAACATTAGCTATCTCAAAGACAGGGCTATCCACATTGCTACAGGCTATCTCAAAGACAGGGCAATACATATTGCTACATTCTACACTGCAAAAAGTATCATGTTAACCCAAGATTATATGTCGGCTTTGCAATGAAAATATCTTATTCACAATCTGTAGAAAGATGAGAGATAACAAACGTAAATAGAAACAGTGAATTCTATAGTGTTTGTTGATTTTAAGATTAAGTTATTATAAATTGCACAATATTTTTATATACTTTAGCCCTTAATTGAAGTTAAAATTTAAATAAGAATGGGAAGGAAATGAAACTGCTAGTTATTCAGAACATCAATATATAGATGCTGGTAGGTCCTGGGAGATTCTTGTTAATTACAATACTTAGAAGCTAGATTCTTTGTTAGTGGTAATCAAATAACCAAGTATATTTAAAAGAAACCAACTGTTCTGTAGATTGGAATATAAAAAAAATCTTAGAAATAAGCTTCCATTTATAGAATAAAATAAAAATACTTACAACAAGGAATAGACTGAATTGGTCCAAGCTCTGGGAAGGTCACAAGAAGAGACATTCCTGGAAGATCACTTTGGTTTGAATGTTTGGTAGTTTGGTCAGCCCAAGCCACCACCTTTTTTCTCTCTACTAAACTTTCAATATCTTTGAAGTAAGAATCAAAAGCAGCATTTGACAGGCCAGTTTCTTTCAACCTCCAATACTGTTTTTTTTTTTGTTTGTTTGTTTGTTTAGGGCTGGAAACAAAGCATTCAATAAACTACAAACAAGATGACAAGAAAAGAGAGATCTCTGTTATAAACACACTACTGTAGTTTCTTTGGTACAACAGGCAAAGTATTACAATATCACTAAAATGATTTCCTATGTAACTTTACTTGGCAAATTCTCTAAGCCTGCACCAAGTCTATGTGAGGCCAAACTGTCCTTTATAAAAAACTCTCTCTGTTGACTCTCTCCCTTAATACCCATTAAAATGTTAATATTAGCTTTTTCACAATTCAAATTTGTCTTGTAAAAAATTGAAAATATTAATATTAGTTTTTTCACATTCAAATTTGTTTTGTAGGAAATTGAAAATATTAATATTAGTTTTTTCACCATTCAAATTTGTTTTGTAGGAAATGTTCTACAGGTAGTCCTGGTAGTTTCTATGTGATCCTGTGAGTCTATACCCAGCTGAATCCCTGTCATTTTCTAAGCCCACAACCTCTATATCTCACCTCATGGCTTCTTCACAGTCCATGAAGTTAGACTTACAACAGTTGCATCATTATCAAATGTGGATATTTTGGTATATGACATATACACTACAGTATAGTAACTACACAAAGATAGAAGGTGAGTGTGGGAAAGGCCTGGGGATCTGAGGAGGGGAGGACAGCTGCAGCTCATAGATTTATAGATCTCTGAACTTTTGGCAACTGTACTGTTCTGGGGAGTAAGATTACTAGGTCTGAAAGTACAATGAAAGATTTACTTTTGATGTTCAGAGTATTCCCATAGTTTCAAGATTGGAAGTGACAAGTGTTTCACTATACTTAAAGTGTGCATTTAAGCAACAGACAGACATTAGGCAGATTGCCTACTTTCTTGGGAAAGTCTGAAATTGTCATCTGTCAGACAGAACTTGAAAGACCTAGGCCTCAGGTCTTTCGCTATGAGAGACCCCCGTCACCAAGACACCGAGACCAGGTATTCGGATGCAACAGCAAGAGGCTTTATTCTTCCAAATGGGTACCTGGACGACAGTGTCTCCGCGGAGGACTGCCGTCCAGTGGTCTAGTGATTAGGGTTTTTATAGGGGTTCAGAGCAGGAAGCAAGGTTTACAGAAGCGAGAAGCATGGTTACAGGGCTCTAATTGGACAATTCAAATAAGGCCAGGATCAACCTAGGGTCAACACCCTGTTCCATGAGGTGCTCGGGGCAGTCTCTATTGTTCTTTGGATCACCTGGTGTTTTTCTGGGTACTTTATGTCCCCCGCCTGGGGCCAGGTGCACTGTTTTGGCACTATCTTTGAGCTGCTCAGGGGCCCAGTATTTGTCCAGCCTTGCAAAACAACTCTGCTGAGCAAAATAACTCTGCTGAACAAAACAATACTGCTGAACAAAACAACTCGGTTAAGCTGGGGTCTTTCATTCCCCCATTTTCTTTATACATGGAATGGAATCTTCCATTCGCTATTATCTTATTTAACTCGGTCTCCTGTCTAAGTTGGTGATACTGTTGAGTTAGAACCATAGCCTGGACTGTGATAGATAACCCTGGGCCACAGCACAACGAGGACACAAAAATCTCTGGTTTGATTGAGGACCTGAGCCGATATGCAAGGGGTCAGTCCCATGTTGCAGGCCTACTGGGTCCCGTTCGGGCCTGTAAGCCAATAGTTCCCAGGGTGTACCCAGAGGGTCTTATTATAAAGGGCCTGATGGGTAAGAGGAACTGTCCCTAAACAAAGTCCCTTGCCTGATACTTCGGACAGGGTCAGCTTGTTTTGGGTGCCCTGTGAGCAAAGTTGAGGAACTGAGGTGTGGTTGGAAAGGTTTTTAATCACAGCAACCCCCTCATAGTAAGGGGGTGCTGAGCTCAAGCAGAGCCAGCATTCCTGGAACAGGGTGTAATTGGCACTTACTGTGATATAGTCCCAGCCAGAGTAGGGCTTCCAATGGGCCTGGCCAGTCGTCTCACAGTCCCAGGACTTGCAATAGAAGTCCGAACCTCCCCCACAGTAGCGGTATGCCCGGGGTCGGTGTGATCCGGGACAGACATAAAAGGTTACTTCTTTGAGCTGGCTCCTCTGATTGGGGGTTGCGGCAGCCCCCCCAGGAGACCCCGGCTCGCCTTCCTTTGGGCACCGGTCATCCCTCAGCGGGGCATCCCTGCGGGGCCGCAGAAGCAGCGCCAGCCAGAGTTCCTTGGATACTGAGAAAAATTTGGTAGAACTCTGAAGTGGCCTTCAGAGGCGAGAGCGGCGCTATGGAGTCAGATCCATGCACGACATGGACAGGGAACCGCTCTCTGAGGCAGAGGCTCCAGGACACTGTGGGTTTGTGCTTTCCCATGAGAACTTACAGTAAGTAGTCAAAGCCTCTCTTTTTCGATAAAAGAAAAATATATCTTTCTGAATTGATGCTGGAGAAATGTCTTTTTCCTGCTGTCTCAGATTTAACACAAAAGTGGCATCCGATCAAACAGCATACCACTCCTGTGAGCCCCCATTTAACATTTTTGATACGTTTGATCCATCACTGGTGTCTTTGAAGCTACTGAACAGGTCAATCCATTGTATAAACTGGGACTAAAGTTAGCCCCTAGGATGACGGAAATAAGTGGAGATGGTTCTGCAATTCTACAAACGAATTGTGACTCAGAAGAGGATTCAACCACCCTCTGTCTGCAGTCACGGAGGCAGAAGCAGCGCCAGGGGTAGCCCCCTTCAAAGTCCCACCCTGGCGCTCCTGTTGCCAGCTTACACAAGTTTGGGTACAGTTCCGCATACCAAGTCCAGAGGGCATGCGTTCCGGAGACAGACCAGACGACGTCCCCCTGACTGTTTAGGACCTCCCAAGTTAATGACTTGGGAGCGTGGGGACTGGAAGAAGTCGTCTTATTGGCAAAATAAAGGAAAACTAGGAGTGTGAAAGTCTTATCTTTAAAGGGTTTGGGGTACGGTGGGCTTTCCATCTCGTGGCCTGGTTCAATTCTGGAACGGAGGTAGCCAATTTGACGGGGCGGCGTGAATCCAGTGAGTGATGCTGTCTACTTTCAGTGCCATTGGGGTGGTTAGTAGCACGACAAAGGGTCCCTTCCACCGCAGTTCCAGGTTCTTTAATTGATGCCGTCAAACCCAAACCGAATCTCCCACTTGGAACCGGTGAGGTATCGTTAGTTGGTCCGCCTGCTCTTGGTAGGCACCTGCAAGGAATTGCCAAATCTCCTTCTGGACGATCTGTAGCGCCTGCAAGTGATCTGGAAAGGGGGAGCTATCAGCCAGGGATGGGAGGTAAGGATTCAAGAGGCTGGCCGCCGGGGGAGGTGCCCCATAAGGAATCTCAAAGGGGGTAAGTCCATGTGGCCCAGGCATGTTTCGGGCTCGATACAAAGCCAGGGGTAGCAGGGTCACCCAGTCTCTAGTGCCAGGTGCCAGTGTTAATTTGGCTAAAGTCTCCTTTATAGTTCTATTTACTTTCTACTTGACCTGAACTCCTGGGGTTATATGCGCAATGCAGTTTCCAATTTATCCCCAGTGCTTTGGCCACTGACTGACTTACCTGGGAGATGAAGGCGGGTCCGTTGTCTGAGCCCAGAATATGTGGTATCCCGTAGCGGGGGATGACTTCCTCTAACAGTTTCTTTGCAACCACCCTCGCAGTCTCATGTTTTGTCGGGTAAGCCTCTACCCAGCCTGAAAAGGTATCTACAAAAAACAACAGATACCTGTATCTATAGAGCCCAGGTTTTACCTCTGTGAAGTCGATTTCCCATTGAGTTCCGAGTCGGTTGCCCCGGGCACGGGCTCCACGGGGCACCCTGTTGTGTCCTGCATTAACCTGGGCACAAATGTCACAATTGGCTGTGACTTGCTGGAGAATCTTGTCTTTGCCCAGGAACAGTTGTTTCTCCTCTTCTTTACCTACCAGCATTTTTATTTTCTTCTGACCCAAATGTGTCATCCTGTGTAGGCATTAAATTAGAGCCTTGGTTTGCTGTGTGGGCCAGATTGGCTTTCCCTGGTGGACCCATAGTCTGGAGATGGGGTCATAGGCGGCCCCCATTTTCTTGATCAGCTCTAGATCCTCTTGACTATATGTGATTGCCAGTGGGGGTTCATCTTCGGGGTCGGCTCTGACCGGGAGGGCCTCAGCGGACTCCCTCACCGCCGCCTCTCCTCTCTTGCTGCTTGATCTGCCAAGCGGTTGCCCCGGGCCTTGATGTTGTCTCCTTTCTGATGGCCTCGGGTTTGAATTATGCTCAGGGCTTCTGCCATGCGGAGGGCCTGGGCCAGGGCAATTAACTCTGTCCTCTGAGCCGACATTCCCGGCGGCAATATTTCTGCCCAGATCACCTCTGAGGTGGTGGTAACTGCAGCTCCTGCCTTTCGCAACCCGTTGTGTACGAAGCTGCTCTCATCGGTGAACCAGGTGTAGTCCGGAGAGGAGAGGGGCTGATCTGTCAAGTCAGGGCGTGTCCCATGTACTTCCACTAGGATCTGGATGCAATCATGGGGGTCGGGCTCCCCAGGGAGGGGGAGCAAAGAGGCCGGATTAAGCACTACCGGGGATCCATAGGAGATTCGTTCGGAGTCCAGCAATAAAGTCTGATAATGTGTCATTCGGGCATTGGAGAGCCACCTTCCTGGGGGTTGCTTTACCAGGGACTCCACCGCATGTGGGGCAATGTTAACTTCATAGAGTCCTTGAGTAAGAGAGCGATGGCCGCTACCATCTTGAGGCACGGTGGCCATCCGGCAGCAACCGGGTCCAATTTCTTCGACAGGTAGGCCAGGGCCCCAATTTCTGTGACAAGATCCCCTTCGCATATCCCTATTTCTCATCGTTATCCAGATGTACCTTGCGCTCAGTGGTCCACTGGTAGAATTTTCTTCCAGTTGCCCCTTGGACCCACGCTGTTTTCTCACTCAGGGGTCCCGGTTGGCGGGTGAGAACCGAGTGCTGGGCGCTGGTATCGACCAGAAAGGTGGCTGGCTGCCCCCCCACTTGAAGGGTTATCCGGGATCCGGGGGGGGGGCTCCTGACCCTGACCTCCCTAGTCTTCTAGGTTTAAGAGGGAGGTCTGCGCCGGCCTGGGCCTACGAGGGCCCCTCGGTCTCTTGGGGCAATCTTTTATCCAGTGGCCCCTTTCCTTGCAGTAGGCACATTGATCTCGATCTACCGCTGGGGCTCTCTTTTCCCGTTCTCCCAGTTTCTGACTACTCTGTCTCTGCCCTGCTACTACAGTGGCCATTATTTTACTAAGATCTCTGTTTCGTTTCCTATCTCTCTGGGCCTCTCTCTCTTCTGTTTCTCTCCTCAACCTCTCCTCCTTCTCTTCCTATGTCTCTCTAACTTCCTTTTACTATCTGGAGCCGACTGCCAGATAAAAGACATGATGAGGTGAGTGGCCTGGCTCGGATCCTCTGGGTCATATGGGGTATGTACCCGGTAGGCATCCTTCAGACGTTCCATGAACGTAGATGGATGTTCCTCCGGTCCCTGAGTGACTGACTTGACCTGGGCCAAATTGGTGGGCTTTTTACCTGCCCCTAGGAGACCCGCTACAAGCAACTGGCGATAGAGACGTAGGCTGGCCCTACCTGCAGCCGTGGTGAAGTCCCACTAGGGTCGCTTCAAGGGGAAGGCCTCCTCAATTTCTGCCAGTACCTGGGTGGGGCCTCCATCGTCGCCCGGTACCTGTTTCCGGGCCTCCTGGAAGACCCTCTGCCTCTCCTCAGAGGTGAGGAGCACCTGTAAGAGCTGCTGACAGTCATCCCAAGTGGGCTGGTGGGTAATTAAGACAGATTCAATAAGACTAGTCAGCTTGGAGGGATCCTGTGTAAAAGAGGGGTTATTGTTCTTCCAATTATAAAGGTCTGAGGCGGAAAAGGGCCAATATTGGGGGCGACCATCATTCCCAGTTCTCAGCGGGAAGGCCTGTGACGACCACGGGGGTTCCCTTCGACCTCTAATACGAACCGCTACCGGGGAGAAATCGGGGTTCTCAGGGGACGCTTCCTGTCCCCGGATAGGATCTACCTTGGAGGAGGGGGCCCCACCTGCCGTCGTAGACTGGCCCTCCAGTCCCTGTTCTCCATAAGGAGGGGGGTCCTCAGTTAGGAGATCAATAAGAGGGCCCTGATCGGATGGCAGGACCGGGGGACATTTTTTCTTGTCCTCCGTTTGTTTGACAAGGGCAGGGTAGAGGGCAACGGGAGAGGTAGCAGGAGGGGCAGTTGGTACTATGGCGGGGGCCGGCAAGGGAGGTAGGATCAGAGGGGGAACGGGAGAGAGGAAGGGTTTTACCCATAATGGTGGGTCTACCACCAGCGACTCCCAGGTGATTATATATGAAACCCGATCCGGGTGTCCACCCGGTCCAGGATTTATCACCCTCTCCTTAACCTGCCGAATAATGGAAATGTTAAAAGTACCATCCCGAGGCCACCCGACTGAAAAGGTCAGCCATTCGGAGGTACAGAAGATCTGCCATTTGCCTTTCTTGACGTCCACGGAGTTGTTGTGGGCCACACCACGGACCTCCTTGAAATGCTGTAAAGTCAAACTTAAAGGGGTGACCAGAGTCTGGCCCATAATTTCTCCCAAAGAAACACTTAGGACTAAATAACAAACGACAAAACAGAACACAAACACCGACAAATGCGCTGCGCGGCTCCGATGCCAGAATGAAACCAAAAAACCTGAAGGGGTTTGAGAAGAAGTCGGAGGATCCTCTATCTCCAGAGACACTTATCCGCGGGTCAGGGGTGGTGCCCCGAAAAGTCCCACGGACGCCGTGTTTTCAGACTTTTCCCCAGGATGTCTCCTGGGGGTGCGGAGGAGGAATCTGGGTCCGTCAACACTTTCTAAGTCCGCCGGAATTACAGAGCAATCTAGCTAGATCGTACGGAAGACAGAGACAGAGATGGCCGTCAGACAAACAGATAAAGACGCTCTGGCCAGCTTACCTCCCGAAGAGGTGTTGGTGGTCCTGGGGAGGAGTCTCAAAAATCCCGGACGAGCCCCCAAATGACAGACCCAGGCCTCAGGTATTTCGCTCTGAGAGACCCCCCCCCCCCCCGTCACCAAGACACCGAGACCAGGTATTCGGATGCAACAGTAAGAGGCTTTATTTTTCCAAACAGCGTCTCCCTGGAGGACTGCCGTCCGGTGGTCTAGGGATTGGGGTTTTTATAGGGGTTCAGAGCAGGAAGCAAGGTTTACAGAAGTGAGAAGCATGGTTACAGGGCTCTAATTGGACAATTCAAATAAGGCCAGGTTCAACCTAGGGTCAACACCCTGTTCCAGGAAGGAGGTGCTCGGGGCAGTCTCTATTGTTCTTTGGATCACCTGGTGTTTTTCTGGGTACTTTCCGTCCCCCACCTGGGGCCAGGTGCACTGTTTTGGCACTATCTTTGACCTGCTCAGGGGCCCAGTATTTTTCCAGCCTTGCAAAACAACTGTGCTGAGCAAAATAACTCTGCTGAACAAAACAACTCTGCTGAACAAAACAACTCGGCTAAGCTGGGGTCTTTCAAACTGTGTAGGTTGACAGCTCCAGAGCTGCCCGACATACCAAGCTCGGGCATAGGCCTGGGTGATTAAAGAAAGACTGAGATTTGGGTCATCCATTATGAGAGAATGCCAATGCCTTTACTGAGCAGGTTCAATATATACACCCAGCCAGGGAAGGAAAAACACAAACTCAGGAAAAAACAGGAACTCGACTGGGGGCAATAAGATGTCAAGTGTAAATTCCCTTTCTGGGGCATCATCCTTCAACAGGATGTTTTGTTCTTAGAAAAACTGCAGAATGTTCCTTTGCAGAATGTTCCTTTGCACATGGAAAGTCTCAGCCAGGGCACAGCAGCCCTTCAGGGTACTACAGGAGATGACTCCAACAAAACCTCAAGAAACTGTGAGTGCTGAGTTTCCAAAGTGCTCCACAAACATCACTGTTTGCTGACATCAAGCATATTCTGTCCTCACTGTAATTCTTTTCTAAAGCTACACTCTCACATAGACCAGGAGGGTCTCAAATTCATAGCAATCCTCATACTTCTGCCTCCATCATGTGAGAGTTAAGGCAAATCCCATCATTTCTGGCTGTTAACAAGACTATTGAAATTGTATTCGTTCACTCTCTTCAGACTATCCTACACCTTTCCAATTTGCTGATTTTAAGAACTCAGGCACTATGTTAATAGTGAATTTTTAGGAATAGAAATCTAAGCCTTAGTAATGTTACATAATTCCTACAAAGATTACAAGGATATATTGTTAAAATAAGCAGAATTGAAGACTGGATCCAAAGTTTACTGAGTAGTAACAAGTGAAGGAATTTGCTGTAGCTCATATCCACAGTGAGCGTGGAGTTGAGTGTTAGGTCCCTTTTACAGAAAAATTAGGATGGATGGCCATTTTAAAAAGACTGAATCTCCCAATCCAAGAAGAAGGGAGATCTTTTAATTTTCTAGTGCTTCCTCCATGTCTTCCTTCAGTGTTTTGAAGTTTTCATTGTACAGGTTTTTTATTTTTGAATGACAGCATGAAGAGACAAGAATCTCTCATTTTAGAGAACCTCAAAGCAATGCCTACCTAAGAAGCTGTTAACTGATTTATAAAAAACAAAAATGACAACAGAAACTATGCCACACTGTAAACTCCATCGCCACTGACCCCTCCCACCATAGCCTGACTCCGCCCACTTCCCCCTCATCCTGGCTCCTCCCACACTCACGTCACCACAGCAACGCCCCATAAACCCCACCCACCCACTCAGGAACTGTAAATAGACTGGGATTTACACTGACTCCGCCCACACGGGCCTGGCCACGCCCACATTACTCAGTTGGCCTGGCTCCTCCCACACTGATATCACAGGACATTACCTAAGCACCACCTACAGTCAGATGAGAACTCTGCAACTGTAAATACAGACCTGAATTCGCCCCTACCCCGCCCACCCGCCCTGGCCCCGCCCTCCACCCTGACCTCACCCCCGCTGGCCCCGCCCTGGGGCACTATGACTCCCGCTGTGGCCTTGGTCCAGTTCGGAGCCGTGGGTGACACGAAATCGGCTAGAACCGGATCTGCGCGGCACCGGGGTGGGCGGGGCCTCGGCTCACCGTCGCTAGGCCCCGCCCCCCGCGTCCATCCATAGCGCCGCAGCCGTCTCCCCGCCACCCACCGCGCCCTGTCTCCGCCGCCGCTGCCGAGGGCCTCTGTGACGCACTTCCGCTTCCGGGGAGGGCGGGGCTGCGCCTTCGGAAAGGAGGCGAGGTCCTTCCACCCGGAGACGCGGCGCTGCTTCCGGTTCCCGGGCTCCCGCGAGGGCACTTCCGGTCAGGCTCACCTCTGACCCTGCGGGACGGAAGCAGCGCGGCTCCCGCCGACCCCGTCGCGCTCTCCGTGACGTCACAATCGGCGATCGGGACCCGCTCCGGCCCACGGCGGCGTCTCCACAAAACCCTGGCGGCGGCGGAAGCGGCCATGGAGCCGCCGATCGGTCCCGTGATTCACCGCGGTTCCCTCCTACACCGTCGCGCCGGCCGTGACGTCACAGCCGGCGACCAGGACCCGCTCAGCGGCGGCCGCGCGATTCCCCAAGATCAATGGCGGAGGCGCGCGATCCGTCGCTGGCTTCTGATGTCACAGGGAGCGCGACTGAGTCCCGCGAACCCGACCGCGTCCGTCAGAGGCCACACCGAATCGTCGTCGCCGCCTCCGCCGCGGACCCTGGAGGCGTCGCGCTGTCCGTGACGTCACAGCTGGCGACGGGTTTCCCGGAGGCGGTGGCAATCTATCCCGTGATTCCCCGCGGCGGCACCGGCCCTGTCGATACTAATCAGTTATCAATAATAGTGCTAATCAATAAATCGTGGCGCAGGCCTTTGTTCCAGCACTCGAAAGGCAGAGGCAGGGGCATGACGGTGATGGGATGATGATGAAGGTCAGTCATTGTGATAATCGGTAATCAGTACTAATCAATGACGAATAATCGATGGTAAAAATGATCAGTAACCATGATAACCAATGATCGATAACCAGCCATTACTGCCAATCGGTAATCAATACCGATCAATAATCGATAGTCCATTATCGATAATTAATAACCAATGCTGATCCATAATTGACGACAGCAGTCAATGCAAAACAATAATCAACTTGGGAGGATCCTAATAAATATAAGTATAAATATAAATATAAATATAAATATAAATATAAATATAA
The DNA here is from genome assembly GCF_011762505.2 of Arvicanthis niloticus. NCBI lineage: Eukaryota > Metazoa > Chordata > Mammalia > Rodentia > Muridae > Arvicanthis > Arvicanthis niloticus. Next base: position 2,757,233 of record NW_023044979.1, on the reverse strand, counting down.
ATATAAGATGTGCAACGAAATACGAAAATAAAATTATAATGAAGTAAAATGCAAAGTATAAAATATGAGATAAAATGAATAAAAATATAAAATAAAATATTAAATACGAAAAAAATCTAAATAAGAATATAAAATATAACAAATAAAAATGTAGTGAAGTAAATAAAAATGGAATAAAATAACGTAAAAATATAAAATTAAGTAAACGAAATGAATAAAAATATAAAATAAAATATAAAATATAACATCATAAGAAATAAATAAAATAAAATATAAAACGAGCTATAGAGAGACAAATTATTATTATTTATTATTATCAACATTATGACGTACGGGAAGCACAGTTGGTCAAACAGCATCTGACAGGAAATGACGCGTGTAGAATAATATTTAACAATTTTATTTCCCTTACACAGCCCGGTGTAGAATTAAAAGTCCGATGAGATTTTTATTTTAAATCTTTAATTTATTTTATATTATATTTTGTATTTGATTTCATATTTTACATCGTTTTAAAACGATTTACTTTTATTTTTATGTTTCATATTTTATATTTAATGTATTTTATATTTTATTTTGATGTTATATTTATATTCATAGTATGTTTCATACTTGATTTATATTTTACACTTTATATTTTAAAGATTAAATTTATTTCTTCTTTTATACTTTGTTTTAATTTATATTTAATTTTTATTTTATATTTTACATTTACATTATATTTTACGTATATAATTTTTTTATTTTATATTTACATTTATATTTTATATTTTACTTTATTTTTTATGTCATATTTTATATTTATGATTTGTATTTTACATTTTATATTTTATTGTATATTTTAAATTTTATTTTATGTCATATATTAATATTTATTTCTTATTATATATTTATAATATATCATATATATAACTTATGATATTTTGTATTTTATATTTAATGTTATATTTTATATTATTTTATATATTACTTTACTTATTTTATTTTCTATTCCCTATTTTATTTTATGTTTTAAATTGTTTTTTATTTACATTTACATATATATCATATTTATAGTTTGCATCTTATATTTTATTATATATTTAAATTTTATTTTATACTTTATATATTATGTTTTATGTTTTATATTTTATTTTTATGTTATATTTCATATTTTATATTTTATATTATTTTCTATTTTATTTTGCTTTCATTTTATAATTTTATATTTTATATTTGATGTATTTTACATTTTATTTACTTTTAATTTTATTTTCATTATATTTATATTATATTTTATACTTATGGTTTATAAGTTACATATTTATTATATATTTTAATTTTAAATTATAATGTTATATATTTACATTTAATTTCATATTTTCTATTATTTAACATTTTGTTTTCTTTATTTGTTATTTTATATTTTATATTTGATTTATTTTATATTTTATTTCATAATTTATATTTACGTTTTATATTTTACATATATTTTAAATTTTGTTTTATTTCATTTTATATTTTATATTATTTATTTCATATTAATATTTATATTATATTCTATGTTTTAGTTATATTTTATATTATTTTCCATTTTAATTTACTTTTTTTAATTTTGTATTTTAAATTTTATATTACCGGATTTTATGTGTCGTTTTAGTTTATTTTTATTTTATATTTTATATTTACATTTACATTATAATTATTATCGATGTTTTATATTTAAATTTTTTTCCATTGTAGAGTAATTTAATTTTTAATTTTATATTTTAGAATTTATATTCGATGTATTTTATATTTTATATTTTATATTTTATTTTTATATTTTATGTTTTATGTTTTATAGTTGATGCATCTGATTGATGAATTCGGAGACGCGGCTGATGATTTATTTTCTGATGATTTATTTCCCAGCCGACACAACACGGAGACAAATCCATAAGGGACGAGGTGAAGCCCTGAGACCCTGGCGGACATGGTTGTCCAAGGCAGGCGGCAAAGAAAGCACTGGAAATTATTGATTAATAATAATTAGTTATTATTTCAGGGAGGGTCCTGCGAATTTATACACATATCTGAATTTTTGTTTATTGTACACATATTTATATATATTACAGATATATATATATGTATATATATGTATATATATTTATATATTACAGACATATTTATATATATTATAGACATATTTATACATATTACAGACACATATATATTATAGACATATATATATTGCAGACATATTTACATATATTACAAACATTTATATATATTGCTGCATACATATACATTAGACATTCTTATACATATTATAGACATATATATATTAGACATATTTATATATATTACAGACATATTTATATATATTGCTGCAGACATATATATTAGACATTCTTATACATATTATAGACATATATATATTAGACATATTTATATATATTACAGACATATTTATATATATTATAGACATATAATGTGTACAATAAACAGATATTCAAATATGTGTATAAGAATCAAATATTCAGATCCATGTGCCGTAATATATATAAATATGTCGATGAGATACGAATGTTCAGATATGTGCATAATATATACTAATATGTAAATATATGTAATGTGGCATAATATATATAAGTATGTAAATATATATAATGTGTATAATATACAGGACCTAGACTAGTCCATGACAGAGAGCTCTTAAAGACAGCATCCAGGGCAAAATCAGGCTCTGCCTACCTTATTTTACAGGGTAGAAAGACAAAGACCTCATTTCCCACCTCCTGAACTACCCTCTGTGCAGTTCATATGTGACTCTGTAGTTTTGAACTTGGAGCTGTCATAAGATGGGAGGTTGTTCTTCATTGATTGTCACAAATTTATCATATCTTCCTTGGGTCAGAGATCCTGTCCTTTGTTGGTGGTTATTTGAGTTGTGTGAGACAATCTGCTTTTCTGTCCACCTTCCAGCTGTTTTAGCCTCCACTTTGGTAGCACTGGCCTGGGAACCCAGAGTTAAAGACCCTCACCCCAGGTCAGCACAGCCTCTGAGCTCCCCATTCCAGTGTATCCTTCTCTGCTATGAGCCCGGTGCCCTCCCTATTTTGTCCTTGCTCAGCCACAACTCCAAGTTCCTCATGGGGTGGCAGGAGCTCCTGTAATTGATATGGTTAAATCATTGGTTTGTGTTGTAACAATTTCCTCATTTATTATTGTGTCTGTGTCATAGTAGTTTTCAGTTCTCAGCATTTCAGAGCTACAGTCATCTGAAGGAGCCTCAATTCAGGGCATGTCCTCATCAGAATAGCTGGTTGCTATGTCTGTGAGAGATAGTGTTGATGATTGATTAGGAAGCTTCTTCCACTGAGGGTGGCAATATCCCTAAGCAAGTGGTCCTGGGCTGGATGAGAGAGCAGGCTGAGCATGACACAGTAACCAAGCAAGAGAGCAAGCCAGGAGACAGTGTTTCTCCATGCTTTTTGTATTGTATATTTTATTTACATTTCAGATGCCATCCCCTTTCCCCACCCCCCACCCCCATGAAAACCCCTATCCCATGCCCTTTTTTCTTTTTGCTTTTATACACTTTTTAAAAAAAATATTAATTAACGGCATTATAAGTTTGTTAATGCTGAATCAGAAGTGTAACCCAATACCCAACCTAGATATATAAACTATCTTTGACTGATGGAGACACATGAACATTTGTCTCCATGTCCCCTCCTTTTTCTCTCTTTCTCTCTCTCATCACCTAGCTTCTCCTTTCCTACTTCTCCTCCTCTCCTTACTCCTTCTCTTCCTCTCAGTACTCCTTCCCACCTAAGTTCCTTTTACATATGACCCTTCCTATTAAAATAAAACTTTTCTCTCAAAATACAATTAGAGCATAATTATGCCAATTTGTACCAGTGAGGTACAAGATATTCCTAGCACCCAGTCAATCATTTTGTTGACTAGCCAGAACCTCTGTAATCTATCCTAACTAAAACACTTAGTTCTGAACCTGGATTTTTCCTTGGCTTTAGAATGAATATCAGCTGAAAACCATCCACTCAAAACTTTTCTCCCAAGGTAAATAGCCAGGATTGGCTATGAGACCATAGGTCTTCAACCCTGTCAGATATCCAGAATGGCTGAGTTAATTGTCCATGCTTTTTGCTTTCAGTTTCTAATCTAAGCTCCCAAAATGATGGACTGTGATCTGACAGAACCATGTACAACAGACATTTACTACCTGAGATGCTTTTACTCAGAGGATTCAATCACAGCATCAGAGTAGAAAGTTAGAACAACAACAACATTATTTTGCTGCTGTACAGAATCTATGTTGTAGATTGTATTCTGGTGGACAGGACAAATTTTGCGTACAAAGATTTTTGGACTGGTTGGGTCTTTAACTGTCCATTAAGGGTCCTGCCTGATGCAGGATGTGGCCTCTTCAGCATCCATATCTAATTGCTATACATCTCAGTTAAGATCAATCTTAGACTTCTTCGTACTTATTTATGGTCTCTGATACATCCTAAATGTACCCCCTCAACCCCAGCCAGCTGCAGATTTTGATTCATTTCCCCCTCTAGCCCTCTCTTGTCTCTCACCACACCTGTTGCTGGTTTCCTCTATTTCCCCTTCTTATCTGCTCTCCCATACAGTTCTCTCTCTTTCATGTGCCTCCTATGATTGCTTTACTCCCCCTTCTGAGTGAGATTCAACCACGCTCATTTGGGCCTTCCTTGTTTAGTTTCTTTGTGTCTATGAAATGTAGTGTGGGTTTCCTGTATTTTATGATTATTATTCACTTGTGAGTACATACATGCATTTGCTTTTGGGTCTGGGTTACCTCAATCGAGATGATAGTTTCTAGCTGTATCCATTTGCCTGAAAAATTCATGATGTCCTTGTATTTAATACCTAAATAGTTTTTGCTTTTGTAACTGAACCACATTTTTTATATCCATATTTTGGTTGAGCAGCATCTGTATTATTTCCACTTTCAAGTTATTATAAATAAAATGGCTCTGAATTAGTGGAGTCCCTACTTTAAGTCACCTGCCTTTACAGAGTCCCTCCTGTATCTCCTGTTGGTCCTTTGAGATGGTGTGGGCCCCTGAGTATCCATGATGGTGTATCAAGTCTCTATTGAGTTAGGTGCATCCTCTCAACTGAGGCCAGATGTGGCAGCCCAGTTATAGGAACAGATTCCAGTGATAGACAACAGCTTTAGGGACAGCTCCTGCTACAGGTGTTGTAGAACCATCATGAAGACTGAGCTGCACATCTGCTAGTTACAGGCTATTGGTCCTTTGTCCACCCTCTGTGTGCTATTGTTTTTGTCTCAGTTTCTTAATGTCTCCAAGTATCAAGGTTAATTGAGTCTGCTGGTCTTACTGTGGAGTTCCTATCCTGTTCAGGGCCCTTAATCCTTCCCCCAACTTTTCCATCAGAGTTACCAAGGTGAATGCAATGTTTGATTGTGGATCTCTGCTTCTGCTTCAGTCAGCTGCTGGGTGGAGCCTCTCAATGGGCAATTATGCAAGGCTTCTGTGTGGGAGCATCACAGAATATCCTTAATAATGTCATGGATTCAAGCTTGTCCATGTGTGTCTCCAATTGAATGAGTTTTCATTGTCCATTCCTTCAGTCTCTGCTCCAGCTTCACTTCTACATTTCTTTTAGACAGGATAAATTTTGTTCTGGATGTCTCCAGTGTTGTGATTGAATCTGATCCTTCAGCTTTCTTCTCATGCTCCCATACATTCCCCATTTGGACTCTGTCCCTCAATCACATAAGATACTGTGCACACATTTGCTATTCTAAGCTATGCTATTTTGCAAACCTGGTGGTTTTATATTTTTAACTTTATTCATTCTGTTTTTGGTTTTCTACAATAAAATTCTCTGTTAAGCACTTCCTGTTCTGATTATAGATATAGAACCCACATAAGCCACCTGACATGTTTTTGTTCAATAAGCACATGCTTTTGTGCTGCTCTTTGTTCACATCTTTGATTTTGAAATTCGGCAAAATATATAGATTATATTCTATTTCTCTGGATGGCTTATGCTCATGTTGTTAATATTATCTGATGTTTCAGAGTCATTGAATTGCAGGTGTATCATGTTCTGTCTAACTCTTATGTTTGTTCTGAAATTTTTGAATAAATAAGTGTATTATATGTGTGTGCATGAATATGAATGTGTGCCTCATCTTTACTGTTGTCAGAAAATGACCTCAGAACTCCTGATCTTGAAGAAATGATGGGTGTAGGTCCACATGTGTATGCTAGAAATTGACCACCATTATGTGGAAGACCAGCAAGATCTTTAAACTCCTGAGCTATATCTCCTGATTTCTGATCAACATATACATTATTTCGGGTGGTGGAGGCACATGCCTTTAATCCCAGCACTTGGGAGGAAGAGGCAGGCAGATTTATGAGTTCGAGGCCAGCCTGGTTGACAGAGTGTGTTCCAGGACAGCCAGAGCTATACACAGAAAACCTATCTCGAAAAAAACCATATATATTAGTAATATTCTCATCTGTCAATTTTCAGTTTAAACATACATTCCCTTTTAGTAAAATTTAATTAATATTGCTGTTTAAACTGGTTCATTTTATGTTTATGCAAGATGAATACAGAAATGCAGTGAATGTATAATTCTTTGCAGGAACTTCAGTAAAGAACTGTGAATTCATTCTATTATTTTTGTTTCCTGGTTTATTTTTGTAGCAGACTGAGGTTCTTAACATGTAACCTTTGCTGTCCTGAAACTCATTGCATCCAATGAGACCAAGCTAGCATCCAGCTCAATGACATACACCTGCCTTTACTTCTGTGATTAAAGACATGACAGTTTGCCCATCACCTTTGTAGTTAGTAATTGTTCATACAGTTTTTCAGATGTGTGTTCAGTACAGTTGATCTGTTTCCCCTGCATATCCCTCTCAATTGCTATTTGTGTTTCAAGGCTATATCCTATTCTATGAGTTCAGGAGTGACACATGTGAACCCTGTGTCAAGGGTCCAAGTGTCAATATTTTAATTTTCTTCTAAAGTGACATGGTGATTATATTATAATTTGTGTGTCAGCAAATAAGTGGAGGAATCATGTGAATTATAAGATTATATTGTCTAGGAAGCATACATTTACTTTGTAGTGATGTCAGTATCAGGCTTTGTGTTGTACATATGTATGGGATATTTTAGGAAGCAGTGAGTTTTGATGATGTGCATGTGAACTTCACTGCGGAAGAGTGGAATTTGCTGGATCCTTCCCAGAAGAAACTCTACAAAGATGTGATGCTTGAGAACTACTCTAACCTCACTGCTATAGGTAAATCTGTGAATTTCCTTTTGCTTTTCAATATAAAAGAAAAAAATGTTTATGGGTTATTGATGATCATCTCTTATTTCAATAGAGAACAAGTAATATTGAGTTGAATAAATCATGTTTATTGCTGTGAGAATTCAGAGTAACTTGAATTTTGCTTAATTCCAATACCATATTATTCATTTTATGGAACCGTGTTTAAGCTATTATTTGAAAGACCATCATACTGAAGAACAACACCAAACTTCTAGAAGTCATGAAAGGTAATTTTTCTGTATAAACTGATACAAATATGTCTGTGAGGAAAGTTTAATATGATCTGGAAGCTCTAAAAGAAAGCAAGTCTGTAAAGTCAGTCATTTTATTGTAGCTATAATTATAATATTCTTCCAAAACTGTGTACCTCAGTGTCAGTTACCTGATTGGTGTTTGCAAGGCATTTCTGTAAGAAAGAAGAGAAGGAAACAATGCCTTAAGAGATTCCTTTATTTGATATGTATCTTCATTAAAACCATATTGTGAAACTACCAATTTGTATAGTATTTTATTTAGATGTTGCACATTGAATATTGATAAACATGTATCAGTAACCTTCTAATAAACAAATGCTCCATGATAAAGTTGGTGATACTCATATTCTTGTAGTGAAATTTTAAGTTTATTGTGAGGTCAGTTTATGAGAGTCAAGAATGTTTTCCTGGAGAAACATTAATCATGTCTGCAATGAACAAAAAGTCAATGCATGTGAATTAAATGTAGAAACCTTTCATTTGCTCTGCTTTTTAAATGGGTATATCAATTGTCAGAATGGATGAAACCATGTGAGCATAGAGATACTAAAAGGCACATTGTACCTCTATCTATTTCAGAACAATGAGAAGATATGTAGTATTTGGCCTTTGGTAGACTTTCTGAATATGATAGGTGTTTGCAGTTAATTGGTTTTCTGACTTTACTGGGAACATCACCAATATTACACTGCAGAAAATCTCCATAGGTACTAGAAGTTTGGAAATTCTTCTGTTCATCCTAGTTCACAATGCTCCTGTAGTTTGATTCTTTTGTTAAACCTTGGTTCACAGTGCTACTGTGGTGTGATGCACATTGCAGGAAAAACTGAGAATGCATTCAGTGTTTTAATGCTCTGAGTTATCCCATATTTCTTATGACATGTGAAATACATCATATAGAAGTCTTATATAGAAAAAGGAGGCTATAAATGTGAGCCATGTAATAGATGCTCTTACCATCACAGGCATTTTCAATGAGTAAAGCAACCTACGGTGAGCAAGTACAACCATGAATATCAAAGTGAAAAACCTTAAAATATGAGTGTTCTTTATTATTAGATCAACTGTAAAATTTATTTGTATTTGTAAAATCATTGATCAGGTAATGAATGTGGTAAAGTTTTCACATGTGCCCATTATTGTTGCAGGCATGAAAGGAGTCATATTGGAGAGAAACCTTATGAATGTAATCAATGTGGTAAAGCCTTTTCATGTCACAGTGGTCTCCAATATCATAAAAGAACACATACTGGAGAGAAACCTTATGAATGTAATCAATGTGGTAAAGCCTTTTCATGTCACAGTAATCTCCAAATCCATAAGAGAACACATACTGGAGAGAAACCTTATGAATGTAATCAATGTGGTAAAGCCTTTTCACGTCACAGTAGTCTCCAGAGACATAAAAGAACACATACTGGAGAGAAACCTTATGAATGTAATCAATGTGGTAAAGCCTTTTCACGTCACAATCATCTTCAGAGTCATGAAAGAACACATACTGGAGAGAAGCCTTATGAATGTAATCAATGTGGTAAAGCCTTTTCATGTCACAGTGGTCTCCAAATCCATAAAAGAACACATACTGGAGAGAAACCTTATGAATGTAATCAATGTGGTAAAGCCTTTTCACATCACAGTCATCTCCAGAGACATAAAAGAACACACACTGGAGAGAAACCTTATGAGTGTAATCAATGTGGTAAAGCCTTTTCACGTCACAGTGGTCTCCAATATCATAAAAGAACACATACTGGAGAGAAACTGAATGTCATGAATGATGTAAAGCCTTTCCAGGACACAGTCATCTCTGAATACACAAAAGAAAATGTGCAGAGTGAAACCTTATGAATGTAGTCAATGTGATAAAGTCTTTGCATGTCATTGTACTCTCCAAACACTTGAAGGAACACATGCTTTAGAGAAACCTTACAGATGTAATGAACATGGTAAAGCCTGTGCCTATCTCTGTAGTCTCCAAAGACATAAAAGAACACAAACTTAGCAGAAACCTTTTGATTGTTCTAAAGTTGTAAAATGGTTTATGTGCCACAGTGGTTTCTGAATATAGAAATGAACACATATGAGAGAGAAACCATCCGAAAGTAATCAACATGTTAAAGAATCTGCATGTCCTAATAATTTTTAAAAGCATGAAATAATTTATAGTAGAAATAAACTGTGGTGACTTAAGGTTGTTTGACCCTAAGAAGTGGCAATATTAAGAGATGTGCCTTGTGGGAGATGTTACCTTTTTGAAGGAATTGAATTACGATGGTGGTGGTCTTTGGAGCTCAGGCCAGTACAAAACAGACCCTCCTACCACTTGGCTGGAAGACAGTCTCTTCCTGGATGCCTTCTCATGAGGATGCAGAACTGTCAGCTCCTTCTCTACCATCATGGCTGCCTTCATGCTGACATTCATGCTATGATGGCAATGGACTAAACATTTGAAACTGTAAGCCAGGCCCAATTAAATATTTGCCTTTAACACAGTTGCCTTGGTTACAATGTCTCTTCTTAGCAATGGAAATTCTATCTAAGACAGAAGTTGCTGCCCCAGATTTAAGCATTGCTATGATAGGCCTCACTGTGGTTTTTTGTTTTGTTTTATGGAGCAATGTGGATTTTTAGACTTTGGATCTGTATATGCATTAAGTGGAACTGACTGGGCCATCCTAGTAGGAATAAGGAACACATATGTACTAAGGGTGATTTGAAATTTGTATATAGTTTTATGATGTTTTGCTGAAGAATATTGATGCCTTTTGCCCTTGTCTGTAGAGTTCCTTGAAGATAAGGTAAACAGGTTGATGTTAATTGCATTAACAAAGAAAGTTACAGTGAAGCCAGCAAAGCCTTTGGCCTGTGTTTAGTCTCATGATGATTGTTTTGAGCAAGCATAGTAATGTTAGAAAGAAAACAAATATAAAATGTTAGGTCAAAAGAGAAACTTGAACCATGAGGTTGAATGAAGCTAAATTCTGTGATCAATGGTATTAAATGGAGTTAAAGGTACAGTGACATTAGGGCAATATTCCATCTGCCTAAACAAATGGATATGAAGTTGGACAAAGGAGAACTGTATCGTGTTAGGCATTATTATTACGTAGTTGTTGTTTTCATGTGGACACAAGATTTATCAGTATGTGTGAAATTGACAATTGATGGATTGTGATTACTATTCTGGGTTTTCAATTTGAAATCTACAAGGATATACTTAAGTCTAGGCATGGTGGTACATGCATTAAATCCCAGGAGATCAGAGTCAGGCAGATTTCTGATTCAAATCTTCCTTGTTCAAGTGTTCCTAAAACAGAACAAGTTTTAGGTAAAGAAAAGCTTAGGTACAGGCAAAGTGTTACACATATATTATCCAGTGTTCAGGAGACAAAGCTATGCAGATCTGAGTTCAAGGTTCATCTACAGAGCAAGTTCAAGCACAGCTGAGCTTAGGCAATGAGGTTTTTGAAACCTATAAAGCTGGTGATGATGTAATAGAAGGAGCCATGTTCCAGCTCCAGCAAGCAGAACTTAGCAGCCTTGTGCATGTGGCTCTGGCTTTAGAGGCAAGAATAGAAGGGACGACTGAGACAATTGATGCTGGTTGCCTGTAGTTAGAAAACTAGTGAGGATGAAGAAGAAACGAGCATCACTGAGGCGAAATATTCTGGTGGAGAAAGAAGTTGTATTCCAGAGGTAGCCAAGGTTGTCCCTTGTGGTGCAGCTTGACTCAGTCCTGTGTAAGACTCACCCAGGTGGCACTGGTTTTAAGGCATGAATGTTCCATGCAGTACAGCTAAGGCTTGGCACCATGAAGGGAGCATGAGAGGAATGCAGTCAAGACTGTTTGTCACAGAAGAACCCAGCGTATTGAAGATGTCAGTCCTGTGCGATGAGCAGAAAGGACAGCAGCAGCAGTTGAGTGGAGTCAAGCAGAACCTAGTGTCCTATAGAGGGAAGAGCTGGAGAGAGACCCAGCTCGTTTTGAGGAGCTGAGAAGATCATCTGTGTATCTCACATACTGGAACAAGAAGCTGTAATTTTGAAATTACTTTGGAGACCCCAAGAGTTTTAGATTCCCAAGCTACGGGATACATTCTCAGGAAAACTACTTTCAGGAAATATAATCAGCCAAAGAGAAAGAATTGTGCTGCAGTGAGCAGGGCAGGAAGGAGTTGGAGGTCTGAAGAACACTTTGACATCAGACATGGGGATGCAGAGTTTGGAGATTTCCTTGCTGGCTTTTGGTCTTCTTTTGTCCCAGTATTTCCTCACATTGGTGATTAGGAATGGTGAAGTATATCCTGTGAATTTGGATGTATATTATGTGCTATTTTTTCAAAGTATAGGGGATTATGGTTACATGATTGGATGAATCTCAGAAGAGACTTTGAACTTTGGACTTTTAACATTTATGAGAGTTCTATAGATTATGGGGACTTTTTACTTTAAACCTCACATATCTTGTATTATGCTATTTTTAAATATGGTCCCCATAAAATCATGTGTTTGTACAATCATAGGGGGGCCAGGCAGTGGAATGTGGTAGTAAAATATGCTTGGCTCAGGGAGTGGGAGGAAGTTATTATGAGATGTGGCCTTGTTGGAGGAAGTGCATCACTATGGGGGTGGGCTTTGAAGTTCCACCCAGTGCAGAATGGACCCACCTACTAGCTCCCTGGCAGACAGTCTCTTCCTGGCTGCCTTTGGATCAAGAAGCAAAACTCTCAGCTTCTTTGCCAGCATGCCTGCCTTGCTTTCATGCCTGCCTTGCTTGCTGCTATGATGAAAAAGGACTAAATCTCTGAAACTGTAAGCCAGTCCCAATTAAACTGCTGCTTTTATAGGAGTTGCCTTGTTCATGATTTCTCTTCATAGCAATGGAAACACTAAGATAGAAACCCTGTGTGTGTATTTAATATGGTCAGGTTTTTGCACAATTCTCCAGTCTTCATTATCATGAAAGAATGTGTGCTAGAGTCTAAGCATGCCCCCTGTGACTCAGGACATACACCCTCAGTCTTAAAAATGCCTCCAGAGTCCTAATCATGCTTTCTGCATCTCAGGACAGGCCCCCTGAGTCTTAAGCATGCCCTCTGTGACTCTGGACAGAGTTTTAAACAGGCTCCCTGTATCACAGGACATGCCCCCATGAGTCTTAAGCACTCCCTCTGTGACTCAGGACATGCCCTTTATACATTTTTTTGGTTTTTCTTTTTTTCAGGGCTTTTAATAGTCATATGAAGGTCTGGTTCATTTCAGCTCCTTCACTGCCAAACCTGGGGGGTAGGGACTGCTTCAGTTTCTCTGCCTTCTCCTTGTCTGTGATGACCAGCGTGTAAAGGTACCTGCTGCAGCGGACCTAGAACTTCAGGTTATCCTTGTTCTTCTTGATCTTGATGGATTTGGCATTTTTCAGCTGAGCTGTGAGCAAAAAGTTCTTGATTTCCTCAAATTTCCAAGGCATGTCGACGGGCGTTCGGGTCTGGCATCCCAACGGGCGAGAATGGAAAACTTTTTTTTTTTTGGTTTTTCAAGATAGTGTTTCTTTGTGTAGCCCTGGCTGTCCTGGAACTCACTCTGTAGACCAGGATGGCCTCAAACTGAGAAATCCACCGGCCTCTGCCTCCCAAGTGCTTGGATTAAAGGCCTGTGCCACCACCACCCAGCTGGTCCTATTCATCTTTAATGCCTGAGATTCTCTCTTCCTGTCCTGTTTTCTGGGTGAACATTACTTGTGTAGTTGTCAGGGCACAGGCAATTTCAATGGCTTGCTCTCAGGACTTAGCAAGTGCTTAAGTCATTCCCTCCCTTATTCCCTCTATACTAGAGCTTGCCTCCCTGTGTCTCAGGACACACCCTCTGAGTTTTAAGCACACACACTGTGAATCAGGACATGCCCCCTCAATCTTAAACATGTCCTCTGTGACTCAGGACACACCCACAGAGTCCTAATGGACATGTTTAGTATAATGAAGCCTTTGCACACCTCTGTCGTCTTCATCATTATGAAACTATTCATACTGGACAGTGGTTACATACTGTGCTAAAGCCATTACATCATGTTGTCCACTGAGATCCAACACAACTCAATCACAGGACAAGGCAAATGATAAGAATTTATTGTAATCAAGTCACTATTGATAAATCAGGGCCACAAAATTACACTCAGAAGCCCAGCTGCAATACCCTGGCCTCACCCCCACCCTGAACCAGAAAGTTATATAGCATCCAAAAGTCAAAACCACAAAGTCCTTTTGCCAAGTTACAGTGACATTTTTCTCCCAATCACTTTTTTTCTATTATTATTCTATGTCAAATGATACAGAATGTAGGTTGTTTGGTCAACACTATCACAGCCATTCGTTCTTTTGTGGTTAGAAACATGTATTATATTTTGAGGAATAAAACAGGAATAATAGAAATCATGGTTAGGGACAGTTGTTTTGCTTTAGGTAATAAAACATGAGTGATGAAAGCTGGTCAAATATTGTTAAGTACACAGGTCCCCTATGACCTGGAATTTAAACTTAGTTTCAGTTTATGATTAAATGAAGGGTGGTGACAAAAAGGCAGTCCTTAGGGCAAGTTTCTCTTGTTTCTTCGCAACATTTGTATGTTATAGGCATATTTGAATATGTAACAGAACACATTGAAGACATAACTTATAAATGTAATAATCAATGAGATAAAACCTTTTCACAATACAGTCATCTATGATCATAAAAGAACACATCCTGGAGAGAAATGCTATGAATAAGCAATGTGGTAAAGCCTTTGCATGTGGCAGTCATCCTAGAAAACATGAGATAAAGTCATAATGCAAGAAAAACCCCATAAACGTGGTCAATGTGTTAAAGTTGTGTACTTTCTGATATCTTTATAGAAGACTAAACTCTTTAGTAAGTAATGAATCTATTAAAGAGTTTGTATATTACAATAGTCTTTGAGCACCTTCAATAATATCAAAAGTCATCTCTGACTACAAATAATTTGTATGATCTTACCCAACACACATTGAGTTACTGAAGGTTATTCATTATGTAGAAAAAAATTGGCAATCATTTCAGACTTTACGATGTCTCTCTATTTTGTTTACACTGGTAAACTCATTTGTACATAGGAAGGCCACTGGTTTTTCTTTTTTTTTAGTTAATCGTGTATCCAACAACTTTGCTGAAAGTGTTTATCAGCTCTGGGAATTGTCTTTGGGAAGTTTTAGTTCACTTGTGCTTACTATCCTATCATCTGCAGATAAAGATAATTTTACTTCCTCCTTAAATTTACAATTTAATGTTAAGTTATTTAACATTGTAAAGTGCAATATAGGACTAGTTAACATTACATTGTAAATTGCAGTAAAGGACTAGTTAACATTAAGTTGTAATTTCAATATAGGTCTAGTTAACATTAAATATAGGTCTAGTTAATTCAATATAGGTCTAGTTAACATTAAAATTTTAGATAGTATTTTGAATAGATATAGAGAGAATGGATCACCTTCTCTTCTTTGTGAATTAGTGGAATTAATTAGAATTTCTCTCCATAATTTAATGTTGGCTATATGTGTGCAGTAAAGTGACATTATTACATTTACCTATGTTCCTTGTATCCTTAATCACTCCAAGAACTCTATCAAATATTAAATATTGTCAGAGAATTTTTCATCATCTAAGAGATTACAACTTTTTTTCTTACACTTCAATCACATTATGTTGAACCATCCCTGTACCTCTTGAACGAAGCCTACCTCATTGATCATGGTGAATGACCTTTTGACGTGGTTTCTATTTTATTTTATTTTTGTTTTATTAAATATTTTTACATATTTGGTTTTAAAGAAAAATTGGTCTACAATTCTCATTTGTTAC
Organism: Arvicanthis niloticus; assembly: GCF_011762505.2. Taxonomy (NCBI): domain Eukaryota; kingdom Metazoa; phylum Chordata; class Mammalia; order Rodentia; family Muridae; genus Arvicanthis; species Arvicanthis niloticus. The sequence goes on along the minus strand of NW_023044979.1, from coordinate 2,741,760 downwards.
TGAGTCTTTATATTGACTGGATATTTGAGCAACCATGGGTTCACAAAACAAATTGGCTAAGGTTTCTTCTATTTCTATATTGTTGACTACTTTGAGGAGTATTCTCATGAACTCCTCTTTGAAAGTCTGGTAGGATTCTACCCTAAAATTCATGGTCCTGGCTCGGCAGTGGTGGCGCACGCCTTTAATCCCAGCACTTGGGAAGCAGAGACAGGCGGATTTCTGAGTTCGAGGCCAGTCTGGTCTACAGAGTGAGTTACAGGACAGCCAGGGCTGCACAGAGAAACCCTGTCTCGAAGAAAAAAAAAAAAAAACAACAAAAAATTCATGGCCCTGGGCTCTTTTTGGTGGCAGACTGTAATGACTTCTCTTTTTCTAGATGTTTAGGCAGTTTGAATTGCTTCCCTTAGTTTGATTTAACTTTAGTAAGAGGAGCCTATTGAGGAAAATTTTACATTATTATTAGAAATTCCAGTTCGATGGAGTTGAGGCTTTTTAAAACTATGTCATTACCATTGTTTAGATTTCTTCATTGTCTGTTATTTTGTCCCCATTTTCATTTTAGATTTAATTAATTTGGATATTCTCCATCTTTTCATAAGGGTTTCACTATCTTGTCTAATAAAAGGCTCAAAGGACCAACTCGATGTTTCATTAAATCTTTGCATTCTTCTCTTTCTATTTTGTTGATTTCAGCCCCCAAGTTGATAATTAACTGATGTCTAATCTAGTTTTTCATTGCTTACTTCTTTCTGCTATAGAATGTAAAGCATGCTGCTAAATTGCCAGTATGAGAGCTCTCCAGGTTTTTTATGTAGGCATTTTGTGCTATGAAGTTTCTTCTTATCACCACACTCATTTTCTTTGTGTTCCATAAGATTCTACATGTTGCATATTCATTTGCATTAAATTTTTGAAAGTCTCCAATTTTTTCTCTATGTTCATCTTAAGCAATTTTTTATTCATAGTGAGGTGTTCAGTTTCCATGAGTTTGTAAGCTTTGTGTTCTTTCTGGTTTTGTTGATATCCAGCTGTAATTGATGGTGATCTGATAGGATTCATGGTGTTATTTCAATTTCCTTTTATGTATTGAGGTTGGCAGTGTGTCTGAATATGTATTCAGTTTACAAGTAAGTTTCATGAGGTGCTGAGCAGAAGGCATATCCTCCTGTATTTCAATAGAATGTTCTCTAAGTATCAGCTGGACTCATGTTCATGTTGTCAGTTAGGTGGAATATTTTTCTGGTTTTGTGTTGTTGTTGTTTTTTGGTGTTCTTGTTTTGTTTTTGGTCTGGAGAATTTGTCCACTGGTGAGAATGTGGTATTGAAATCTTGGAATATGGCTGGGCAGTGGTGGTGCATGCCTTTAATCCCATCACTTGGGAGGCAGAGGCAGGTGGATTTCTGAGTTTGAGGCTAGCCTGGTCTACAGAGTGAGTTCCAGGAATGCCAGAGCTACACAGAGAAACCCTGTCTCAAAAAAAAAAAAAAAAAAAAAACAACAAACAAACAAAAAAGAAATCTTGGAATATAAGTGAATGAGTGTTATTATGTGATTTTAACTTTAAAACTCTTTCTTTTACAAAGGTTGGTGACCATGTTTTTAAGGTGTAGGTATTGAAACTTGAAATGTCATTTTTGGTGATTTTTTTTCCTTTATGAAATTTGTAGTGTTTTTCTCCAATTCCTTTGATTAATATTGTTTTTTTTTTTTTTTTTTTTTTTTTTTTGCTATATTTTAAAATGACTACAATAGCTCGCTTCTTTCGTCCATCTGCTTGGACTATCTTTTTACATCCATTTACCTTGAATTAATGCCCATTCTTGATGTTGAGCTATATTTTTTCTATGCAACTGAAGTTAGATATTTATTAGCATCTATTCTGTTAGCCTTTGTCTTTTTGTTGGTGAACTGTGGTCATTGATACTTAAAGAGTCAATGAATGGTGGTTGTTAACTCCTTGTATTTTGTTGTTGTTGTTGCTGCTGCTGGTGGTGGTGCTGGTGTTGGGGTATTTGTGTGCTTTCCTTTCTTTTGAAGATAATACAAGATTATTTACTACCTGTGTTTTCATGTGTATTGATAACTTCCTTGGGTTGGATTCTTTGTATATAACCTTGTGTAAGTTTGTATGTGTAGATAGATATTGCTTAAATTTCACTTTAGCATGGACTATCTGATTTTTCCATTAATAGCAATTAAATGTTTTTCTACATATAATAATCTGGGCATCTGTAGTTTCTGCAGCATATATGTTCAAAACCTTCTGATATTTACAGACACCAGTGAGAGGGCATCTGCAATTTCAATAGATCTTCATTTATATATTTTTTGGCTTTTGACCTTGGCAGCTTTTAGTATTCTTTCTTTGTACTGGATGTTTTAATTATTATACAGGAAAGAGACTTCATTTTAGTGTCCATTCTCTTTGGTGTTTTGATGTTTCTTTTACTGTGATACGCAACTTTCCCTTTATGTTAGGAAATATTTCTTCTAAGATTTTGTCATCAATATTTTCTGAGAATTTGATCTAATATTCTTTTTCTTCTAGCCCTAGTATCCTTATGTTTTATCCTTTCATAATGTCCTGGATTTTCTAGATATATTATGTCAGGAAGTTTTAGATTTAACATTTTTTTTGTGTGATATTTCCATCCCTTCTATTATATCTTCAAGGCATGAGATTTGTCTTCCATCTCTGTATTCTGTTTGTGAATCTTTCCTCTGTAGTTCCTCTTTGCAGCCCTAAGGTTTTGTTTCCATCTTCCCTCATTTTTTGTTTTCGTTATTGTTTCTATTTCCATTTTTAGCTATTAAACAGTTTTGTTTCCTTCTACTCTTGGTTTGGGTTTTTTTTTTTTTTTTTTTTTTTTTTTGCTTTATTTATGAGATTGGTTGGTTTTCTCCACTTTTATGTTTATGTTTTCCTGGCTGTCTTTGAGGTATTGATTGATATCCTCCAATTGTTTGTGTTTTACTGTATTTCTTTAAGTGATTTAGTCATTTTCACTTTAACGGCCTCTATTATCTTCACATAGATGGTTTCAAAGCCTTTTTCTAGTACGTCAGCTATATTGGAATATTTAATACCCTCTTTGGCAACATAAATGGGCTCACACTCATCAACCAGAGGGTAATAAATGTTAGTCCTTATTACAGAATCAAGTACCAACATCATGGAATGGAATGTGGCTATCACTTCTAGAAGTGAAAAGGTCCATTTTATGTCAATGTACTTGATATACAATAGTTTCTTTCCACACAATGAAATTTTTGGTGGGACCCACCATAGGCTCCATGACAGATTCCATGAAGTATTCAGCTCACATTTAACCCAATGTTTGATTAATGCCATGGTTGTTTTTTTCTCCTTAAATTGGACAAGGAGGCAAGTGAACCACTTTTTAAATAAGTTTCTTTTGTTGAGATGATAGTTTTAATAAGATTGTTTCCAATCACTAACACTGCAGTCACCATTACCAAAAAAAAAAAAAAAATACTGGTGGAGACAGGGTAATAATTTTATAATTTGCCAACATGTATTTATTCATGTCAGGTGAATGAAGACAAAGTAGATTGATAAGTATATAATTTGGGAACTTTAGCATAATCCAAGGAATATTGATTTTTCAACTTTGGTGATATGGCCAATGCACTTTCAGTGTTAAGTCAGGTCAGATGATTAAGACACAGGCCATTGGCTGTAGCTGTGTGTGTCATGTTACAGATCACAGAAGCTAACATTGCACATAGTAGCCTGGTCAAAGAGTACTGTATTAATGCCACTTTCCCTTCCAGGAAACCATCTGCTCCTTTTCAAACTCCATGTAGATGTGTATTTTTTGAATTATGTTTCTTTTTTTCTTTTTAAATTAAATTTTAATTTTTCTTTTCACATTCCAAAGTTGTCCCCCTTTCCTGGTTCCTCTTCCCTGAGGTCTTCTCCCCATCTTCTTCCTGCTGCCTCTGAGAGGTTTCTCTCCCAGCCACCCAGCAACCAGGACCTCACCTCCACCAGCTTCCCTTTTTCCTGGGGCATCAAGTTTCTACTGGGTTAAGTGCATCCTCTCCCATTTTGAGCAGACAATGCAGTCCTCTGCTGCACACATGCCCCAGGCCATGAACCATCACCTGTATGATTCTTGGTTTTTGACTTAGACTCTGGAAGCCCAGAAGTGTCCAGGTTAGTTGACACTGTTGTTCTTTCTATGGGTTGCCATCCTCTTTACGTCCTTAAGTCTTTCTGACTCTTCCATATGGAACATTTCACCCTACAATAATACATATATATGGATATAGATAGTAAAATCAACAAGATAGATAAACATTTAGCCAAACTAATGATATATATATATATATATATATATATATATATATATATATTCTTTTCCCCAACATCTCCAAAATGGATCTTATAATATGTCACAAATTAAGGCTCAACAGATACAAGAAGACTGAAATATTCTCATGCATCCTATCAAATCTCTTCAGACTAATCTAGACTTCAATAATAAAAACATTAGAAAGCCACATACTGAACAACTTTCTACACAATGATAACTTGCTCAGAGAAGAAATAAAGAAATAAAAGATTAGACTCTAGAATTCAATGAGAATGAAGACACAGCATACACAAACTTATGAGACACAATGAAAGCAGTGGTAATACAAAAATTCATAGCACTAAGTGCCCTCATAAACATACCAGAGAGATCCTACACAAGCAACTTAATGGCACACCAGAAAGCTTTAGAACAAAAAGAAGCAAACACACCTAAGAGACACAAACAGTAGGAAATAATCAAACTCAGGGCAGAAATGAACCAATTACAAACAACAAGAACAGTGCACAGAGTCTGGTTCTTTGACAAAATCAACAATATAGAAAAATCCTTAGCCAGACTAACCAGAGGGCACAGAGACAGTATCCAAATTAACAAAATCAGAAAGGGAGACATAACAAGAGAAACTGAGAAAACTTTTGAAAATCATTAGTTCTTTCTACAAACTGGAGAATCTAGATAAAATATGAAGCTAGAGAAATGGATAATTATCTAGACAGATACCATAAACCAAACTTAAATCAAGATCAGGTAAATTATCCAAACTGTAGTTTCCCCTTAGGAAATCAATACAGGCATTATAAACCTCCTTTCCAATAGAAGGCAAGGGATAGGTAGCTTTAGTGCAGAATTCTACCAGACCTTCAAAGAAGAGCTAAGACCAATACACCTTGGACTTTTCCACAAAATAGAAACAGAAGGAAGACTACCTAATTCATTCTATGTTTAGTTGTTTTAAAAGTTAATTATTGGTTTCAAATGCAACACTGCTATACTCTCTTGTTTTCATTCCCCTTTAATTTCAAGTCATTAAGAATTTCTTTCCATTTGTTTCAACTCCTGCTGATTTTTTATTTTTGTTCATAGGAATGTTGCCTGTAGCTGAGGCTTGCCTCTTTGTATGTGATTGAGAATTGTTTTGAGCACCCAATCCTTTCTCTGCTGCTCAGTGTTAGAAAGAGTGTCTTGCAACTCTGCCTGACTGGTCCTTGACTGGATAGTGCAAAACAAAAATAAAACACTGAGTGAGTTTTCTCTAACCTCTCTGGTTTCTTTGGGTCTTAAAATAAAGAGAGGCCTGTGCAAGAATCAAGTCCTATGACCATCTTTGAAGCAGCGTTAGTCACAGCAAAAAAATGGATGGAAAAAGAGGGTAAAAGCTTCCCTGAATTGACAGTGGTTGATATTAGCAAGGAGTTGTGAGGTAATTAATTTTAGATGATCAATAAATATCCTGATTGGTAATTACTTTTGTCTGCACCCTAGGCAATCAAGAATCTGGATTTAAAAACTGAACTTATGTTAAATCCATTTACACTAGTTGCATTATTTCAACCAAAATAGGAAATCTGGGAATCATGAACTGGCCCTGTTTAAAAAGACTATTATTTTCTTGGTTTGAAATGTTCAGCCTGAGAGAAAAAGTAAAAATAATATTTGATGTGCTCCAATACAGGATCCTAGACTCTGGATACATGACCATAAAGCCTGGTTCAACTTTGTACAATAATTTTTGGGACTATAATTACATCATTTCTATAGTTTCTCCTGCCTTCCATCATTGTTTAATAAAGATGCCTAAAGCCTGTAGATGAGGAGAAGAAAGGTAGACGGTGCTTCAGGTTCCTGATTTAGTGTCTGGGGAAAAGATCATGAAGGAGAGAGAGAAGAGAGAAGGAAGAAGGCACCATGGGGTAGGTGGATTGTGAGTGTATGGCCAATAGGTCTGGCCTGGGAGTATGAGCAGCCTAGGGAAAACATGGCCCATGATATCTCACAGATATTAACAGGGAAATGGACAAAATAGGAATAGATGGTTGATATCTGCCCAACTCTGTTGCTTTACTGCTTATTGTAAATACAAAATCTTTTGAGTCTTTTATTTGGTAACTCTATGATTTAAGTGGGGTAAGAAACTCCCAAATAATATTTACCACAACAAAATGGCTGTTATTGTGGTTTGTGTCCAGTGATTGAAATAGAATGGAATGCAAGATGATAGAGGATACTCTGTACTCCTGGCTCTGGTTCTTCCTGGAAAATGTCACACTGTGCTTTCAGACACCTTTTCTTCAAAGAAGATGAAAGGAAGGGATTGTTCCAGTAACCCATTATTAGATGTTGAAGCTGAAACACGAGGTGCTGCTCACTGGGGTAGCCATGCCTAAAATCTCAGAACCCAACAGACAAGGCTAGATGATCATAAGACCAAGACATAGCTCAGCTACGTAATGAATTTAAGGCTAGCCTAAGCTAAATTAAGCCCAGTCTCACTTCGAACTGAAATATGTTTATCCAAAGATGGAAAAATATGTTTTATGCCTCCATTCATATATACATATACCTTTGTAATTAATATTTTCATATTAATATATGAATACAATATTAATACAATGCTGTGTATAACAGCATTAAAAAAACAAATAGAATCAATAATAACATATTAAAATAACTCTCTGTGTGGGGAAAATAAAGTTTACTTTAGCCTTTGGGTTTTCTGTTTGCATCTGTAGTTCATCATTTTCTGTGCCATTAACTTAGTTAGAAGGGATCTTGATCATCTGTGTCTTCCATAAAATATGATATTAGTGCTCTAAAGTGCACATTATGTAGAACTGACCTAGGGCACATGAGGTGTCAACCAAATTGGACTCACTGCAAACCCTGGCATAAGGGCACACGAGGACAGAAAATAAATCCAACCAAAACTTAAGTACTCTTCTTTTTTTCTTTTTTGAGACAGGGTTTCTCTGTGTAGGCCTGGCTGTCCTGGAACTCACTCTGTAGACCAGGCTGGCCTCAAACTCAGAAATTTACCTGCCTCTGCCTCCCAAGTGCTGAGATTAAAGATGTGTGCCACCACTTCCAGGCAGTAGTCTTCTAATTTAGTGAAATGCTTAGGAATCTAGTGTCATAGGGTTTTCAGAGACATTAATTCAAAGGTGCAAGATAAGTCAGTGCACCTGGCCAATCCCACTGCAAACAGAGAAGCACAACATTTACTGGGCTGATTGAGATTTTGGAGACAGCACACTCCCCACTTGGGTGTGTTTTACCAGTCAGTATATCAAGTAGCTCAGAAAGCTGCTAGCTTTCTGTTGGGGGCCAAAACCAGGAGAAGGCTCTATAATAGGACCAGGCTGCTGTGCAGGCTGTGCTACCAGTTTCATGGTTAGATAGGAATGTTGTTTGGAACCTTTGGCAGGTGTTTATTGTGAATCATAGATTTTGAATATTGGAGCAAGGCTCTACCATCAACTCTATCCATCTATCTTCTTTTGAAAAGAAATATCTTGATCTACTATTCCATTTTAGTAGAAATTGAACATGTGCCAGGAAAATGTTAGTGATCCCCAAAAAGACACACATAGGAGCTGATTTGATGCAACTCACAGCAGGGTCTTTATTCTATCTGAGCTAGCTTGCCCCCATCCCCAATGCACCAGCATCAGCCAAGACTGTTTTGGTGATGGTGGAGCCCCAAGTGTCTGTCAGGGAATGCTTTCTTGTAAGCAGCAAGTTGGGAGTTGTTGGAGGAGCTTAGTTGGGAGGAGTAAGGAGAGAAAGAGAAGGAGTAAGGAGAAAAAGAGGAGAAGGAAGAGGAGGAGCAAGGAAAGAGGGAGGAGAGAGGGGGAAACATAGAAGCAGAAGTCCATGTGTTTCTAGCAGTCAAAGGTAGTTGGTATATCTAGATTGGGTATTGGGTTACCCCTCTGATTGTATAGGCATCTTGTTACTGAACATTACCAAACATAGAGAGCCTTTGGATGATCTAAGCATTAGAGTCTCACTTTTACTGAGCTCATGTGGCTGGTGGGATGGACTGGGTTCAGCCAATCATTGTGGAGACAGCATGGGAGATTTGCAGAGCCATCTCCCACACTGGCATCTCATGGGTGGCAGGTTTGGTGTTTCTGACCACCTGAACAGACTGCTTGAGCTGAGCCTTGTGGGAGTACAGCAGCAGCCACTACTGGCCACGGGCCTAGGCTAGTCAAGAACATGGCAGGGGATCAAGATAACCCTGATTGAATGCCACCATTTTAAATGTCTCTTGCAATTGGGAGGATGTGTGAAAGCATCTAATTGAAAAGCTGCTGTGGCCTTTACCATAATTGGCTGGTGCTGGGAGTCACATCATAAACTTAACTTCACCTCCCCTTTTCATTAGTGGTGGTTAGGCATGGTCTTGTAACCCTAGATGCAGGTTTGTTGGGGGAATAAATTGGAGACCCTGGTATTGTTGAAGGTGTAACTTGAAATCTCTAGCCTCCTTTGGGATTAGCCTAGAGAGTGAAGCTAGGCTTGGGTTTTGCTGGGGAGGGGCAACTTGAAAACTAATGCTAGGTACCTGACTTTCCTAGAAGCCTAGTTATTATTCCTGTAAAATGCCCCTGGTATTATACATGTACCTAGGACTTCCTGGTACAGGTCCTATCATCAAGTGACTAAGAAAGAAATAACTAGGCCCTGCTTTACTAAGGGTTCTGCCTGTTATGCAGACCCCATCAAGAAGTGAACAACTGCAGCATGAAAACATGTTTCTGGGACAATCCTGAAAGACACCAGTAAAGGAAAATCACCACAGTTCAGAGCTTCATGCAGTAGTCATGCTCATGCATTTGTTTGGAAATGTGTGATTATTCATTGAATCATCAGCTATAAACAGTGGGACGGCTTAACTGTCAGAGACTTGGAGACAGAACAATTAGAGTATTGTTGAGAAAGACATAAAAGGAAGAAGTATGTGGATAGATCTCTCAAAATGGTCAAAGAATGAAAAGATAGTTATGTCCCATGTAAATGCTGATTAAAAGGTAAATTCAGCTGAGTATACACTCAGTAACCAAGTATTTAGGGTGATCCATTCTGTGAGAAGTCAACTGTGTACATTTTTATGAATCTGTCCTCGTATAAGGGGTAGCTCAATCATTTTAGGCATAATTATAACCTGGTACAATATATAATGGTTTTCCTTTTGGCTGGAATAGTAACATTTAGGCTTTATTATGACATGTTTTTTTTTTTTCAATTGGAAATTAACCATGACAAAGAAGATATGGTTTTGTGTGAAGTTGACATGGGGTAGAGTTAAGATTGCTGTTTTGACTATTAACTCTATTACATTAAAACCCCCAAAGTGACTTTAATCTGAATCTTGAGAGTGGAAGACACAGCTTTAATTCAGATGTTTGAGCTGAAAAGACCCAGCTCTAATCTGATCTATGACTTGTACTGCAAGCCTATATAATGACATGGAAGGAGAAGGTTGTGGGAGGAGCTGAGGTGGGAGGAGGAAGGAGAGGAAGGGGAGGAGTAAAGGGAGGAGGAAAAGGAACGGAAAAAAACTAAGGTTGAGACGGAGACTGAGAGTGGAACACAGAGGCTGATGTTCACTTGTCTGTAGCAGTCAAAGGTAGTTGGTATATCTATGTTGGATACTGGGTTACACCTCTGATTGTAAGGGTATCTTGTTATTGATCATTACTAAATATATAAGCCTTTGGATAATCTAAGCATTAGAGTCTCATTTGTACTGAGCCCAAGTTGTTGGTGGGATGATCTGGGCAATGCCCAGCCTTGAAGAGACAGAGTGGAAGATTGGCAGAGCCATCTCCCATGCTGGTGTCCAGTGGGGGGCAGGGCTGGTGTTTCTGGCTGCTGGATTCTGGCTGGCCATGCAATATGGTGGCTGAGCTGGACAGAGACGCTGCAGCTTAGCCAGTTGGCTTAACCAGTGGCTGCTTTGAAATAATTGAAATAATTACTACAACAGAAGGCATTCGCTCTTTAGCTGCTTCCTCTCAACTTGATAGCAAGCCCATTCCTTCACTGACATTAGGGCCACCTTGTTTGGAATTCCCGGTAAGTTCTGGAGTCAGGTCCTGGTAGGTACAGGATCATAGCTCTCAGAGGGGAGGAGCAGGCAGCTGAGCAGCCAGAGCTGGAATCCTGGGTTCTCCCCCAGGGGTGGGTGGGGTAAGATTCCTCTTTGAAGACAGAAACAAATGCTAATGGAGTGCAAACCCCTCCTGAGCTCTGGAAAAGGTCTGACCATGGTCTGGAAGCACACTTTAACCTTGAGGAGTGGTAAGACTCACTGGCCAATCAAGGCTCTCAGGCAGATCAGCCAATCAGACAAGGAGGTGGGATCTTCCGGGTATCATTCTGCAAGTTCGCTGTGCCTGTGCAGGCTTGAATGGTCATCTGTTACCTGCTCTCAGCTCTGCTGTGGTTGCTGTGTGGAGACTTCTGGGAACCTCTGAAATTGAGTCATAGTGAGCACAGGGTCACTGCCCACAATGGTTGGGGCAGGCGGCTGAGCAGTGGGAGCTGGGGTGCTGGGTCCTCTCTGGGGCTGCATGGGAAGCATCAGCCAGATGTGACCACCTGTGAGGTCCCTGGTGATGCCCCTCACTTGTTAGATCAGGAGGTGACCTCAGAGTAACCTCACTATCATGGCTGATTCTGAATCTGCCCAAGACATTTGGACCAGTTGCTTTCTTGTAGAAACACGGGTGGTTTCTCTGACTCTGCAGCACGTATGTCCAAACCATTTTGTCTTTTATACAATACATTAGAAAGACAGGCATAAACCTCATAGATCTGCTTTCATACATTACTTCTTTTTGTTTTGTTCTTGTTAATTTTTTTTCTGTTGCAGTTTTTTATGTTGCTTTACTTTTTACGTTTAGTGTTTGATTATTATGTGGTAAAGGGACTTTTTTCTCCCAGTATATTGGGTGTTTTGGATGCTTTTTGTACATTAACAGGCATCTTCTTTGGTTTAGGAAAATTTTCCTTTACTGTTTCATTGAAAATATTTTCTAGAGCTTTGGGCTGATATTCTTCTTCCTCTATTCCAGTCATTTGTAGTTTTTCCCTTTTCATATGTTGCAGAATTCCTGGTTGTTTATTGCCAGGAAACTTTTTGATTTCACATTGTTTTGACCAATGTATCCATTTTGTCCTATTCATCTTTAACGTCTGAGACTCTCTCTTCCTTTCCTCTTTCACAGAACAGGACCTTGTCTCTGTAGTTGTCAGTGCACAAAAGTACTCTGTGACTACAAATAATTTGTATGATCTTACCCAACACACATTGAGTTACTCAAGGTTATTCATTATGTAGAACAAAAATTTGACAAGCGTCAATTATTAGTTTAAGGCACAGATGTTAACACTTAAAATGTAATTTTTGGTGATTTTTTCCTTTAAGAAATTTGTAGTGTTTTTCTCCAATTCTTTTGATTAACTTTGTTTAAAATTTATTTTGCTGTATTTTAAAATGACCACACCAGCTTGCTCCTTTGGTCCATCTGCTTGGAGTATCTTTTTACATTCATTTACCTTGAATTAATGCCTATTCTTGATGTTGACCTATATTTCTTCTATGCAATTGAAGTTAGATATTTATTAGCATCAATTCTGTTACCCTTTGTCGTTTTATTGGTGAATTGTGGTCATTGATACTGAGAGAGTCAATGAACAGTGATTGTTAACTCCTTGTATTTTGTTGTTGTTGCTGCTGCTGGTGGTGTTGGGTATTTGTGTGCTTTCCTTTCTTTTGAAGATAATACAAGATTATTTACTACCTGTGTTTTCATGTATATTGTTAACTTCCTTGGGTTGGATTCTTTGTATATAACTTTGTGTAAGTTTGTATGTGTAGATAGATATTGTTTAAATTTGACTTTAACATGGACTATCTTATTTTTTCCATTAATAGCGATTACACTTTTTTCTACATATAATAATCTTGGTATCTGTAGTTTGTGCAGCATATATGTCCAAGCCCTGCTGACATTTACAAACTCCAGTGAGATGTCATCTGCAATTTTAACAGATCTTCATTTATATGTTTCTTGGCTTTTGACCTCTGCAGCTTTTAGTATTCTTTCCTTGTACTGGATATTTTGATAATTTTAAAAAGAAAGAGACTTCATTTTAGGGCTATTCTGTTTGGTGTTTTGATGATTCTTTTACTGTGATAGGCACTTCCCTCCTTACATTAGGAAATTTTTCTTCTAAAATTTTGTCATCAATATTTTCTGAGAATTTGATCTAATATTCTTCCTCTAGCCCTAGTATCCTTATGTTTTATCCTTTCATAATGTCCTGCATATTCTAGATATTTCATGTCAGGAAGATTTATATTTAACATTTTCTTTGTGTGATATTTCCATCCCTTCTATTATATCTTCAAGGCATGAGATTTGTCTTCCAACTCTGTATTCTGTTTGTGAATCTTTCCTCTGTAGTTCCTATTTGCAGCCCTAAGCTTTTGTTTCCATCTTCCCTCATTTTTTGTTTTCGTTATTGTTTCTATTTCCACTTTTAGCTATTAAACAGTTTTGTTTCCTTCTACTCTTGGTTTGTTTTTGTTTTTGTTTTTTTTTTTTTTTGGCTTTATTTGTAAGATTGGTTGGTTTTCTCCACTTTTATGTTGATGTTTTCCTGGCTGTCTTTGAGGTATTTATTGATTTCTTCCAATTGTTTGTGTTTTCCTGTATTTCTTTGAGTGATTTAGTCATTTTCACTTTAAGGGCCTCTATTATCTTCATATAGATGGTTTCAAAGCCTTTTTCTAGTATGTCAGCTATGTTAAAATATTTTAGACATTCTTTGCCAATATAAATGGGCTTACACTCATCAACCAGAGGGTAATAAATGTTAGTCCTTATTACAGAATAAAGTACCAACATCATGAAATGGAATATGGCTATCACTTCTGGAAGTGAAAAGGTCCATTTTATGTCAATGTACTTGATATACAATAGTTTCTTTCCACACAATGAAATTTATGTTGGGACCCACCATAGGCTCCATGATAGATTCCGTGAAGTATTCAGCTTACATTTAACCTAATATTTGATTAATGACATGGTTGTTTTTTTCTCCTTAAACTGGACAGGGAGGCAAGTGAACCACTTTTTGAATAAATTACTTTTGTTGAGATGATGGTTTTAATAACATTGCTTCCAATCAGTAACCCTGGAGTCACCATTACAAAAAACAAAGACCTGATGGTGACAGGGTAATAATTTTCTAACTTGCCAGCATGTATTTATTCATGTCAGGTAAATGAAGACAAACTTGATTGATAGGTATATAATTTGGGAACTTTAGCATAATCCAAGGAATATTGAATTTCCAACTTTGCATATATGTCCAATGCACTTTCAGTGTTAAGTCAGGTCAGATGATTGAGACACAGGCCATTGGCTGTAGCTGTGTGTGTGTGTGTGTCATGTTACAGATCATAGCAGCTAACATTGCACATATCGGCCAGATCAAAGAGTAGTGAATTAATGCCACTTTCTAGTCCGGGAAACCATCTGCTCTTTTTCAAATTCAATGTAGATGTATATGTTTTCAATAATGTTTCTTTTTTCCTTTTTTAAGTAATTTTTAAATTTTTTTTTTTACATTCCAAAGTTGTCTCCCCTTCTGGTCCCTCTTCCCTGAGGTTTTCTCCCCATCTTCCTCTCTGCTGCCTATGAGAGGTTTTTCTCCCACTCACCCACCCACCAGCACCTCACCTCCACCAGCTTCCATTTTCCCTGGGGCATCAAGTTTCTACAGGGTTAAATGCATCCTCTCCTATTTTATTCAGACAAGTCAGTCCTCTGCTGCACACATGCCCAGGGCCATAAACCATCCCCTGTATGCCCCTTGGGTTTTGGTGTAGATTCTGGAAGCCCTGAAGTGTCCAGGTTAGTCATGGTGCGCCCTCTTATGGCCTTAAGCTGGAAACAATCTAGATGTCCCTGAACAGAAGAATGTATAAAGACCATAAGTGACATTTACACAAAGAGCTGATAAAAACAATGACATCATGAAAGTTCCAGGCAAATGGATGGAACTTGAAAAACAATCATCCTGAGCAAGATACTCCAGACTCAGAATGATAAACATGGTACATACTCACTCATAAGTGGTCATTAATTTAATAGAGGAGTATAGTAATCTTGTAATTTTATAATCTCCTGGGTTTATTTCTCAATAATTTTACACAGGACAAATAAGGATTGTGTGTTATAGAGTATTATATGTCAGGAAATAGTAAGATTGATAGAATTATACGGTATGGTACTGATTGCATCCTAAGGTGTTTATACATGGAGTAAATCACACAAACACATATAACTCTACTATGTCTGGAGCCTCGTGGCCTGGAGAGGGTAGTAGTAGAGGCACATAGTAGGACTCTGGTGATGACTTTAAAGTCTGAGGGTCTCAGGACATTCTAGCTGTCTGACTGTACTGAACTGCTGATAACTTCTCAAAACTCATAAACACTTTCTGGCTCTTTCAGAGGGTAAAAAGCTCCTGGCTTAGGCGGTTGAAACCTGTATCCTAACAGCTGAGGATAAGCAATGAGGCTTTTGTTCTATCTCAGCAGGAACTGCTTGGCTCTAACTGGCCCCCTCTCCCGCCCACCCTGGATCTCCCCACACTGGGCTGCAGACTTGCAGCTGGTCCCACCCACCACACTAACCTTGCTACTGCTCACTGCCACCACTGCACACCTCCTTTTCTTGGTCCCAAGGTTCCTCTGCAGGAGCGAATGGTAGCATCTCCTCTTCGGGAGGACTCGAAAAGAATCCGCTGGTCCCCAGCAGCAGCAGCATCCCATCTGGTGAGCTGGCTTATGTGTTGTCTTTTTTGTAGGACCAGGACTCTCTTTGGGTGACTGCTGACCTCACCAATGATGGATATGTCAAAACAGGGTCCACAGGGCTCCCCACCCGCTGCTGGGGTGCAGAAAGAGAAGACAAACTCAGTGCTGCCTTCCCTTGAGCAGCCACACTGCTCCCTCCACCCCCACTGTTCCCCTCTTCCCTGCCCCTACCCCTCCCTGCATAGCCAATGTGGCTCTGCTGCCTGTCACCTGTGGGGCGTATGAATCCCCTGTGGAGGCAACAAGTCAATGGAATTTCCCTAGCCTTGAGTCTAGGGCAAAGGTTGGGGGTGAGGGCAGGGAAGGGGGAGGTTGGGGGTGGGGGCAGGGAGGGGGGAGGTTGGCGTGGGGGCAGGGAGGGGGGAGGTTGGGGGTGGGGGCAGGGAGGTTTGCAGGGGGTACATGTCAGGGGTGGAAAGACACAGAGGAGGCTGCACACGGGAGGCAGGTAAACCCTGCATGGACAGGCGAAATGTTCCCTACCCACGCCTCGCTCATTTCATTACCTGGTAACCCAGGGCAGGGATCTTAACACTCAAGTTAGTCATGGAGAAGCAACAGATAATGCATTTAAAAGAATCAGTACACACACACCACACACACATACACACGCATACATATATACACACACATACACACACCTACACACATACACACACCACACACATACACACAGACACACACAGTGACACACAGAGACATACACTCACATATACACACAAATACACACACATACACAGACACACATACTCACATACACACAGACACACAGGCACATACACACACACATATTCACATACACACACATACACAAACATACATACACACATACACACACTACACACATACACACACATACACACACTACACACATACACACACACATACACACACATACACACACACTACACACACACACACTACACACACATATACACACACACTACACACACACACTCACACAACACACAACTTTCATTCTTTCCCACAGATCACTAACAAGTGAGAAAGGAGCGTGTGTGTTGCTCTCCTCTCTCTCCGTTTCTTCTGATGAAACGACTTCTGAAGTAAAATGTGAACAAAACATGGGCTGAAATAGAAAATGATACAAATGCCGCAGCCCGTGGAGTCGCAGCCCAAATAAAAATTGTGACTCTTTCTGTACTTCTGATTGAGTGTAATGAATGTCAACATAATTTCTCCAAGCACAGACACACAAGGTGTGGTGGTGACACACACCTGTAATACTTAGAAACTCGAGGCAGGGAGGTCATGTGTGTAGCCTCTAAACAGAAAAACTGAATAAATTGTGCATATAATTACATATACATGACACCAGTAGTGATAAAAATGAATGAATTGAGCCGGGCAGTGGTGGCTCACACCTTTAATCCCAGCACTTGGGAGGCAGAGGCAGGGGGATCACGGTGATGGAATAATGATCAATAATCAATGCAAATCAATAATCAACAATCAACAAACAATAAATGGTACTCAATAATCATCAATACTAATTGATAACCAATAATGATCAATAATTGATGGCGCATGCTTTTAATCCCAGCACTTGGGAGGCAGAGGCATGGGATGATGGTGCTGGAATAACAATAATCAATGCCAATCAATAATCAATAAATGGTAATCAATAATTATCAATACTAATTGATAACCAATAATGATCAGTAATTGATGACACATGCCTTTAATCCCAGCACTTGGGAGCAAGAGTCAGGCAGATTTCTGAGTTTGAGGCCAGCCTGGTCTACAGAGTGAGTTCCAGGACAGCCAGGGCTACACAGAGAAACCCTGTCTCAAAAAAAACAAAAAAAAAAAATAAATAAATAATAAGAGAGAGAGAATGAATTATACATACGATTATATATACATGAAACCAGTAGTGGTAAAAATGAATGAATTATACATACAATTACATATACTTGCCACCAGTAGTGATAAAATGAATGAATTATAAATATAATTACATATATATGATACTAGTAGTGATAAAGAAAAGTAATCCAGTTTATATCTTAAACTGATTAAGTTTAACCCTTCAAATACTCGGAAGTTTACTTCTGGAAATATATTTTATCCTATTTAGTAAAATAGAGACACTTCCCGTTACTTTCTTATTTTAAAAAAATACAGTATTTCTTTCATTAACCTTTATTTGGATAAGTTGGAGGAGATACATGATCTATGGGATATTTTGCCCTTATAAAGTAGTCCAGGTCTTCATACATACATATATATATATATATATATACACATGTACACATATATATGTATATATGTATACGTATACATATACATATATGTGTACATATACATAGATATACACACTTATATATGTATACATATATACGTATATATCTCTGTATATGTATACACACACACATATATACATATATATATATATATATATATATATACATATATACATATATATATGTATATATTGTACTTTGCCACTAAAACATTAGGTTACCTAAAGGTTGTCTATTTTAAATCAATAATAGCCATTTTAACATCCAGATAATGTTGCCAACAGCGCTCTAAGTTGTAAGTTATGGTCTTTCTTCCCCTGATAATTCACTGTGTGATCCTAGCCAGATCGACTGCCTTTCTTAAACTTCAATTTCTCTGTGCTGCAAGGAGGATAGGAATGATTATCAATTTCACATTCACATCCTAGAGCCTAAAATAAGTATTACAGACACTGAGCATGTATTTGGAGAAAGTGTTAATGATCTCTTGGGGAAAAGGGGCTTTTGGTCAGAGCTCGAAAATACTTGTTACTGATGGAAAAATGTAAAGAAAAAATATTGAAGGTGTGCAGGTGAGTCATTGGCAGAGTGTTTTTCTCAGAGTCAATGAGACCCTGGGTTCAACCTGCAATGTGGGAGATGGGGTGATAGAAGAAACTTATTGGGCCCACGTGTATCTTGGTGAAAAGGGCAGTTTCAATTATTGACAAGGAGTTGTTTAATGCCTCAGTGCTGCTGTCCAGTAAGATATTGAAAGAATTTTGCAGTGAAATCCATGCATCTACAGTGCTATGAACAACCTCATGTGACGAACATTTTAAGGCCTATTCTCAAATTTATTCAGTCAACTGTATCTAATGCAATGAAGAAGAAATAAATGATACCACTTCTATAGTTTCAGGGTCTTTTGACTAGAATATCATGAATATTTCTAATTCACTTGATTTTCCAATATATAAAGCTCATATTCAGTCAGGGCCAATTTGAACTTTCTTGCCATCATTCATGTAGTATATTTAAAAAGTGACATGGACTGAAGCCACTGAGGTTACATTCTGAACAGCAAATGCCCCTTTGTACCTGAACTGGATCGGCAATAGCTCCATGTCCTAGAAGAAATTGTTAAGTTTCATATTGCTGCACCTTAGAAAGCATGTGGTATCTTCAGTATACATCCATGGGTCATTTAGTGACACAAAAATAAGTATTAACTTTCTCCACACATGTTATTTTGTCATATAGCCTGACCAAAAAGTAGAATGTCTCCGTCTTATTTGGCTCCCCATTCTTTTCTTGTGGCTCTCTGTGCGAGCCTTGTCGAGAGGCCATTGCCAGCTCCACTGTCACTATTCTCATGGCATCTGTCCTCCATGTGCTTCGCTAGGGGATCTTGCCAGTCTGCATCTGGTGATTTCTGAGCTCTGTATCTTTCAGACCAAGCTCTGTCAGTCCTTCCTTCCTGGTACCTTGTCCTCCCTGCCTGCATTTCACCTCCTGTCTCCTGCCTGGTGGCCCCTGGCTCCATTTCACCTCCTGCCACCTGCCTGGTGGCCCCTGGCTCCATTTCACCTCCTGTCTCCTGCCTGGTGGCCCCTGGCTCCATTTCACCTCCTGTCTCCTGCCTGGTGGCCCCTGGCTAACTTATCTGCTTCTTCACCTCTGGCCTTCCCTTGTCTCTTCTTTTTTGTACTTTTAGCTGAGACAGAGTCCTGACTGCTGGAGGAGAAGGAGTTCAAGGAGGAGGAGGGGGAGGAGGGGGAAGAGGAGGAAGAGGAGGAGGGGGAGAAGGAGGAAGGGGAGAAAGGGGAGAAGGAGGAAGGGGAGGTGGAGGAGTAGGGGGAGAAGTAGGTGGAAGGAGGAGGAGAAAGAGGAGGTGGAGGAGGAGGGGAAGGAGAAAGGGCAGGGGGAGGAGAACGAAGAGGAAGGAATAGGATGAAGGAGGGGGAGGAAGGAAGGTGAGAAGGAGGAAGGAGAGGTGGAGGAGTAAGGGGACGAGGGGGAGAAGGTGGAGAAAAAGGAGGTGGAGGAGGAGGGGGGAGGAGGAGAAGAAGGAGGAGGGAGGGGGAGGACAAGGAGGAGGGGGAGGAGGAAGCAGAGGAAGGAGGAGGGGGAGGAGGAAGAAGAGGAAGGAGGAGGAGGAAGGAGAGGAAGGTGAAGAAGAATAAAATGAGGAAGATGAAGATGTCAAGGCTTCTTTTGCTCAGCTCTTGTTTCCGGCAGACAGATGAATGAACATTTTTCAGATGTTCTGGAAGTTCTAGCGTCAAATCCCTGAGGCCTATGGCTGTGAAGAAGTTAACTGCAAACTGGGTGTTGTCTCAGGGTCACGGGGTCACAGTCCTTCACAGAATGGTGGAAGAGTTTCCTCCTTTAGCCTTGTGTTCAGATCAGGAAGACTCGTGTAGTCACACAGTTCCTGGAAGAAGATCATGACAAAAGTCCTGCTGGACGACCTCGTGGTCTCTTCACTCGGCTTCACACGTCCGAGATGAGTCCACGGAACTGAGTGTGTGTGTAAGAGGTGAGCGAGCGTCTCAGCCACATTTCTCAGCTTGTTCGTCTCTAAGTGATGGATGGTGTCCTGCGGCTCCTGGTGCTTTCCCATGATTTTGTGTCTTCTGTTTTCAGTAAGTGAAAATGCCCTGCTGACAAGCTGGCACACTGTGCGTGGGCCTTTCGTTGGGCACATCAGTCACACTGTGCATGGGTCCTTCCTTGGGCACAGCAGTCACACTGTGCGCAGGTCCTTCATTGGGCACAGTTGTCACACTGTGTGTGTGTCCTTCATTGGGCACAGCAGTCACACTGTGCATGGGTCCTTCCTTGGGCACAGCAGTCACACTGTGCATGGGTCCTTCATTGGGCACAGCAATCACCTCCTCCACCTCCTCCCCTACACTACTTCAGCTTCATTGTCTGTGATTGAATCACTGCCTCATCCAGGATTTCTTTTTAATAGCCTTGTACTTCTCTTCATTCTCCATAAAATGAGGATCCATCTTGAAAACATTAAGGGCATCTTCAGGATTGTAGTCATCCTCCAGGGGGAGCATATGTGTAAACTAATCATCCTCTTCCACTGAATCAAGTCCTCCCTGAATAACAGGGTGGTCCTTGAATCCAACCTTCCACACAGAAACATCACTTCATGTAGGGCTGTGAAGAGACGGTTTGGTCTCCCAAGAACAGCACTGGGTGTGAGATAGCCTGAGTCCCAACAGGTGTGAAGGACATGGCCTGTGAGAGACATGGTCTGTGAGAGACATGGCCTGTGAGAGACATGGCCTGTGAGGGACATGGCCTGTGAGACTGTGAGAGATATGGCCTGTGATGGACATGGCCTGTGAGGGACATGGTCTGTGAGAGACATGATCTGTGAGAGACATGATTTATGAGAGACATGGTCTGTGAGGGACATGGCCTGTGAGGGACATGGCCTGTGAGGGACATGGCCTGTGAGAGACATGGCCTGTGATGGACATGGTCTGTGAGGGACATGGCCTGTGAGACTGTGAGGGACATGGTCTGTGAGGGACATGACCTGTGAGACACATGGCCTCTGAGAGACATGGTCTGTGAGGGACATGGCCTTTGATGGACATGATCTGTGAAGGACATGGCCTGTGAGGGACATGGACTGTGAGGGACATGGCCTATGAGGGACATGGCCTGTGAGGGACATGGTGTGTGAGGGGACATGGCCTGTGAGACTGTGAGGGACATGGCCTGTGAGGGACATGGTCTGTGAGAGACATGGCCTGTGAGGGACATGGCCTGTGAGACTGTGAGGGAAATGGCGTGTGATGGACATGGTCTGTGAGGGACATGGCCTGTGAGAGACATGGCCTCTGAGGGACATGATCTGTTAGAGACATGGCCTGTGAGAGACATGGTCTGTGGGGGACATCGCCTGTGAGGGACATGGCCTGTGAGAGACATGGTCTATGAGTCATGGCCTGTGACAGACATGGTCTGTGAGAGACATGGCCTGTGAGAGACATTGCCTGTGAGGGACATGGCCTGTGAGGGATATGGCCTGTGAGACTGTGAGGAATATGGCCTGTGAGAGACATGGCCTGTGAGGGTCATGGCCTATGAGGGACATGGCCTGTGAGGGACATGGCCTGTTGGAGACATGGTCTATGAGACATGGCCTGTGAGGGACATGGTCTGTGAGAGACATGATCTGTGAGAGACATGATTTATGAGAGACATGGTCTGTGAGGGACATGGCCTGTGAGGGACATGGCCTGTGAGAGACATGGCCTGTGATGGACATGGTCTGTGAGGGACATGGTCTGTGAGAGACATGGCCTGTGAGACTGTGAGGGACATGGTCTGTGAGGGACATGACCTGTGAGACACATGGCCTCTGAGAGACATGGTCTGTGAGGGACATGGCCTGTGATGGACATGATCTGTGAGGGACATGGCCTGTGAGGGACATGGACTGTGAGGGACATGGCCTATGAGGGACATGGCCTGTGAGGGACATGGTGTGTGAGTGGACATGGCCTGTGAGACTGTGAGGGACATGGCCTGTGAGGGACATGGCCTGTGAGGGACATGGTCTGTGAGAGACATGATCTGTGAGAGACATGATTTATGAGAGACATGGTCTGTGAGGGACATGGCCTGTGAGGGACATGGCCTGTGAGAGACATGGCCTGTGATGGACATGGTCTGTGAGGGACATGGTCTGTGAGAGACATGGCCTGTGAGACTGTGAGGGACATGGTCTGTGAGGGACATGACCTGTGAGACACATGGCCTCTGAGAGACATGGTCTGTGAGGGACATGGCCTGTGATGGACATGATCTGTGAGGGACATGGCCTGTGAGGGACATGGACTGTGAGGGACATGGCCTATGAGGGACATGGCCTGTGAGGGACATGGTGTGTGAGTGGACATGGCCTGTGAGACTGTGAGGGACATGGCCTGTGAGGGACATGGCCTGTGAGGGACATGGTCTGTGAGAGACATGGCCTGTGAGGGACATGGCCTGTGAGACTGTGAGGGAAATGGCCTGTGATGGACATGGTCTGTGAGGGACATGGCCTGTGAGAGACATGGCCTCTGAGGGACATGATCTGTGAGAGACATGGCCTGTGAGAGACATGGTCTGTGGGGAACATCGCCTGTGAGGGACATGGCCTGTGAGAGACATGGTCTATGAGACATGGCCTGTGACGGACATGATCTGTGAGAGACATGGTCTGTGAGAGACATGGCCTGTGAGAGACATTGCCTGTGAGGGACATGGCCTGTGAGGGATATGGCCTGTGAGACTGTGAGGAATATGGCCTGTGAGAGACATGGCCTGTGAGGGTCATGGCCTATGAGGGACATGGCCTGTGAGGGACATGGCCTGTGGGAGACATGATCTATGAGACATGGCCTGTGAGGGACATGGTCTGTGAGAGACATGGCCTGTGAGAGACATTGCCTGTGAGGGACATGGCCTGTGAGGGATATGGCCTGTGAGACTGTGAGGTATATGGTCTGTGAGGGACATGGCCTGTGAGTGTCATGGCCTATGAGGGACATGGCCTGTGAGGACATGGTCTGTGAGGGACATGGCCTGTGAGAGACATGGTCTGTGAGTGTCATGGCCTGTGAGGGACATGCCCTATGAGGGACAAGGTCTGTGAGTCATGGCCTGTGAGAGACATGGTCTGTGGGGGACATCGCCTGTGAGGGACATGACGTGTGAGGGACATGGCCAGTGAGAGACATGGTCTATGAGACATGGCCTGTGAGAGACATGGTCTGTGAGAGACATGGCCTGTGAGAGACATTGCCTGTGAGGGACATTGCCTATGAGGCATATGGCCTGTGAGACTGTGAGGGACATAGCCTGTGAGAGACATTGTCTTAGAGAGACATGGCCTATGAGGGACATGGGATGTGAGGAACATGGCCTGTGAGACTGTGAGGGACATAGCCTGTGAGAGACATTGTCTTAGAGAGACATGGCCTATGAGGGACATGGGATGTGAGGGACATGGCCTGTGAGGGCCATGGCTTGTGAGACACATGGCCTGTGAGGGACGTGGCCTGTGAGGGACATGGTCTGTGAGGGATTTGGCCTGTGAGGGACATGGCCTGTGAGACTGTGAGGAACATGGCCTGTGAGGGACATGGCCTGTGAGGGCCATGGACTGTGAGAGACATGGCCTGTGAGAGACATGGCCTGTGAGGGACATGGCCTGTGAGGGCCATGGCCTGTGAGAGTCATGGACTGTGAGAGACATGGCCTGTGATGGACATGGCCTGTGAGAGACATGGCCTGTGAGAGACATGGTCTGTGAGAGACATGGCCTGTGAGACTGTGAGGGACATGGCCTGTGAGGGACATGGCTGTGAGGGACATGGTCTGTGAGAGATGACATGTATCTTCCCACACCCTTGTACTCCAGACTTCTTCATGCGGCCCACATCCCCATTAACCTGCACCTTGCAGACAAGTTTGGCTCAGTAACTCCTCCCAGAGAGGTTTTGCATCACAATCTAAGGCTACAGGTAGAGGGTGTGAGTAACAGGCCTCCACCTCGAGATTTTCATATTCATGAGTTACCTAAAGGCCAGGGGGCACAGCTCAAGTTATTCCTCTCCAGTTCCTCCTCTATTCCCTTTCCTATTTAAGCCAGCTCACCCTGGCTTTTACAGGGGGGTGGGGGTGGGGTGCACATCCAGACTCAACCATCACCTGTCATGCCATTAAAGCCTATGAAACTCATGGACTTTCTCGTGTCATTGGGGCCACAGTGAGGAACTGTGGAGAAGGCTTTAATGAGCCGCAGCCACCACACCTAACTTCCCACCTGGAGGAACTTTCTGTGTTTCCAGCCATACTATCCACAACATCAATCATGTACTGGACTCTTTTGTCCATCTCAGACATGTGTAGAGTGTTTCTCAGGCAGTCAAAGATGGTGTTGATTCCCCTTGGTGACACTTGAGTTAATTTGAGACCATACTCCTTGAGGAAGCAGATAGCTAATTCCACACTGTCTCCTGTTGTTCTCTTTAGGAGCAAAGTGAGCATCTCCAGGCACAGAACCTCATGTGCCACATTTTGGTTAATAAAATATGCCACATGTTTGGAAGCAGTCATGCAAAGTTGCTTAATGTTCCTTCCATATCCTTTCCAAAAATTCAGAATTAATCTCTTGAGGACTAACTCTCCAGTCCTTGGGAATTCTGAGTTGATGATCGCCACCAAAGCCACATAAACGTGAGTGAAGATTGAAGAAGCACTCTGTGCTTGCAGAACAGATGTGGACAGCAGTCCTCTCCCTCTGACGATGTTCTCTTGAAGGAGCTCTTGGATAATAATACTGATGTTGGAGATGTTGCCCTTGTTGATGAGATCATTGATTGATTTCTTCAGAAATCAATTCAGAAATCTTTACTACTTTGTTGTAGTAAATATTTTTTAAAAACGGCCGCCGATGAAGCCAACTGTCTAAGCTGCAGCAGTTCTGCCCAGCTCAGCCACGTGGCCAGAGGACACATGCAGGCCTCAGCTAGAAATGGCCAGCTAGAGACACCAGCCCTGCCACCCAAGAGACACCAGCATGGGACACTGTTTTGCCAATCTTCAACGATGTCTCTTCAAGGCTGGGCATTGCCCAGACCATCCCACCAACCACATGAGCTCAGTACAAATGAGACTCAAATGCTTAGATTTTCCAAAGGCTTATATATTTAGTAATGATCAGTAACAAGATGCCCTTACAGTCAGAGTGTAACCCAATACCCAACCTAGATATAGAGCCTTCCAGCTCATCCTCTGGTATGCTAAGCTGTTTCTATCTGTAATCACTTCCTGCATTGTCCTGAGCTTTGAGAGAGGAATATATGCTCCCCAGTGTGTGTGAGCATTGGATCCAGCTCATCCATCCTCTTCTTCTTCGGTGCCGGTTCTTCCTGAGTCGAACTCGGGGTTACTCCTCAGTCTGGGCTACTTCTTTCAGGAGATGGGGATTTAAAGGACCGTTTCTGATATCTGTATCTCTGTCTCTTTTCCTGCATTTCTCTCTGTCCCTATGTCGTGATTCCACAGTGTTATCATAAGAGTATCCATGGTGTTATCATAAGAGTATCCTCTTCTAGAATGCTCATACTCTGACCGACTGTGAGCAGAGGTGTCGCTGTCCCGGGAAGAACATTCTTGTTCTGCATATCTGTCTTCTGGGGAGGAGCTCTGGTGGGACGACCTGTGGCTCTCCCTTCTGTTGGGACCGGATGACTGTCTCATGTGTGCCACATTCCTCTTTAAAAATCTTTAAAAGAGAAAAAGGGAAACAGCATGTCAGTGTACTCTACCAGACATGAATGTCATGAACCTGCTGTGTGGACCAAGGTGATCTTGAGCTTACAGGGATCTGCCTATGTTTTTACTCTAAGTATTGAAGTCAATTTTCAGTCAGTATGCCCAGCTGTGAAGAGTCATTTTGTGGTTGTGGTGAACAACTTTGCTTATTATTTCCCATGAGTCAATTCTTTCTATGTAAATGAGAAAATATCTGTAGCACCTGGTTGCAGGTAATTCTGTTTGGCTGTGTGATTCTGACATTTTTTGTTGCTCCAGTTTTCTAGTCTCTGAGTGCTTTGCCTGTCGATTGGGTGGGTGAATCATGAAGTGGTCAGGTGTGGACTGAGTCCAGAAGACAGCTTTGTCTGTCCCGGCGGGTGTACTGGGAGTCAAATCCAGATCCTCTTGAAGAGCATCAAGTGATTAGAACTGCTCTGATATCTCTCCAGCTTCTTCCTCTATACTTTAATCTTTCTGTAGTCTCTCTTACTCCACCTGCCATAACAAACATTCTTCCATGGTTACAACATCTATTTTTAGGAAATGAAACAAACCAACCAACAAAACTAACTACCCCCAAAGAACATCCCTGTAACCCTGTCTGACTCCAGAAATAACTATATGGCTGTACATCAATACCGTTTCTGTAGATTTCTCTAAAAGACCAGAGGGAGGCAAGTGGAAGAAGTGGAGCTGTGTCACTGGTATGCTCACAGCTGGGATTCAGTCAAAGGTTCTTTTTTTAAAATTTTTACTGATATTTGACAAATGCCCATCCTGCTCAGAACCACATTTACTCATTAAAAATGCATGAAGGCGAAATTGCAGAAGCGGTGGCAGAACACCTGCTTTAGATTTCATTCCTCGAGTTGTGACCTTTTGTTTGTTTTCCCTTGTTTGTTTGTTTTACTGATTTTTAAGTAGTTGTCCTTGAACTGACATTGTAGACCAGGCTCAACTTGAATTCAGAGATAAGCTTGCCTCTGCCTTCTGAGTGCTGGCTCAAAAACTCTGGTCTTGGGACGGTCTAAAGAATCACAATGAGAGCTGCTATCCTTTTTTGTTCAGTGTTATCAACAGATACTTCAAACATGTCTTGAGTTACTCATTTGGAAGGTGTTCAGTAGCATCTGGTTCTATCTGTGCCTATGCCAGGCAGGAAGCACATAGTGGCCATGGAATACCTTCACCAAAGATATATTCCAGGACAATCTATAAGGTAAGAGAAGTTTTGGGGTTGTTGTTGTTGTTGTTGGCATATCTACCTATATCAATCCCTGCCTGTGCATGGTACATTCAGAAATCAGAGAAAGGCAGCACATCTGTAAATATTAGAGCTATACATAGTATTCACCTGCTTATTGAACTAAAACCAAGAGATTGTCTCTGATTCCCAAGTTATAGAGTTTTGTTTTGGTTTCTGTTTTGGTTATTCTCATTAAAGGAAATTGATTTGGTATGGATTAGGATTGTTAATTTCTTGTGCTCTTGATCCATGGCCACTGTCATTATATTTAGCAAGCAAGGACAGGGTCAGGCTCCGTAGTATCTATATTTATATCTTCAGTAAAATACAAACAGTGTAGTAAACAATCCTGGTCCCCGACTCTACTTGTTTCTGTAGGATCCACTGCTATAGTTTTCTCCAATCTTTCCACAGTCTACTACACAGACTACCGAGACATGCACAGAAGGCTGTTGAAATTGTTTTGAACTTCCTTTGGTCCTCTGAGGGGAGACGTTGTTTCCAATGTCCATGTGTCCTCTTATTATAATTGAGTGTTTTGAAAAACAATTAACAATTTTACCTTTGAATGATGCTTGGAAAAAAGCAAAAGTTCAGTGCACACCAGTCCTCCTGTCTCCTGATGAATTGCTTCAAGTTTTTCTCAATTCAGGAAAATGTTGCCTGTAAGACTCTCTCTGTCTTTTTCTGTATCCAGCTGTGGAGGTGGCAGAGGCAGTCAGGGCAGGCTTCCTGGCTGTCTTGGACACACTTTGTAGACTAGGTTGGCCTCGAACCTGTAAGAGCCCGCCTCTGCCTTTGAAATACTGGGATTAAAGCTGGACACCACTATGACCGGCTGAGATTCTCATCATTTTTATTAATGATTCTAGCTTTGGCCAGGCAGTGGTGGTGACAGAGAGAGGTGGATCACTGTACATTTGAGGCTAGCCTAGTCTACAGACCAAGTTACAGGAAAGCCGAGGCTAAACAAAGAGGATCTCTTTCCAGAAATGAAACAACAAGAAAATATCAATTGGTATTGATTACTGATTGGCATTGACTGCTGATTATCAATCATTGATTATCATTGTAATTGATCATTTTTAGTTATTGACCAGCATGGGTTACTGGTCATTGATTAGTATTATTGCTTAGCATGTTTATTGATAATTGATTAGTATCAGTTACCATGGTCATTCTGTGTGCGTGGTTTCTATGGGACGAGGGTGGGGGGTCTGACGCTGTGAGTAATCAATATTAATCAATTATCAATAATCAATATAGTCAATGACCAATAGTGATCATTCAATAGTGGCACAGGTCTTTAATCCCAGGACTCAGGAGGCAGAGAAACAACAACAAAATATTTTGGATTTAATATACAGAGACATGATTTGCTTCGTCCTGTTGTCTGTAGAACTTTGGTAAGGAAGGCCAATTGGATTTTACTAAGGACTTTTTGACTGACTGTGTTTCAGCTCTGATTGTGTGTCTTCCTTAGGACATGAAACTAGAACCATAAATGTGCTCTAGGATTTTATTTTACTATCACGTGTTTATGGACTGTTGATAAAGGTTGGTTACCTAGACTGAGATGGTGGTATAATTTATCTCCACATATTTCTGGTTGTCTGTGAAGTCACTAAGTAAGTCTGCCTGACATACAGAGTTCCAGGATGACTGATTATATTGATCTTTTATTATGCATTTTATTTAAAAAATGGATGATAAAATGATCTAATTGACCTGATTTTATTAATTTATTATTCAGTTTCTCTCTCTCTCTCTCTCTCTCTCTCTCTCTCTCTCTCTCTCTCTCTCTCTCTCTCTCTCTCTGTGTGTGTGTGTTTGTGTGTTGGGAAGGAGGTAGGGGTGGGTTGATGGTAGGATTGTTGCCTGCCTGCCTTTCTATCTGTGAACCATGTGCATGTCTGATGCATTCAAAAGCCAGATGAAGGGGTCAGATCTGCTGAAATTAGAGTTATGGATGACTGTCAGGCTTCCCTGAGGTTGGTGGGATTTGACCCTATGTAAGACAGAAACAGGACTGGCGGGAACAGAACTAGGGTGTTCATTAAGCTTCTGATATTCATTTTCCTCCTACAGAGTTGTGTCTGAGGATCCTCCTAGTTACATGGAACAAAAACAACACTGGGGAAAACCATACCTGTGTGAGCTAGATTTCCCATTTTACTTAGAGATACTTGATCATCTCTAAGGTATGAAGATCAAAGAAAGCATATTTCCCGGATATACTTACAAATAAACAAGCAACCACCATCACCAAAAACAAGAACAACAACAAAGTATGTTAGGATTGTATTGATGATTTGATTTTTTTGGTCTGAGGTTGTGATGAACTTTGTAACATGCGATCATGTATATGTACTGAAGACAAAGACAAAGACAAAGACAAAATCATTGTTCCTTCTTCTCTTGCCCACACCCCAGCCCCTGCCTCGAAAAAAATTTTCCCTTTAGAAGAATTATTTCCTTATTAGATTTTTTTTGTTTTTTCTACTTTGCATAACAGTGAAATAATTGGTTTTACATACAGAAAATTGACAAAGTGTTTCTTATGAGACTGTAGACATCCTGCAATCAGTCACATTAAAAATACTTTACTCAGTATATCTGGAGACAAATTTACATTACCTAAATAGTTATTCTCCTTCTAACTCATACAAATATCGGCCAGCCAGGTCATTTTTTTTTGATAGAGGTTTACTAACATTTTAAAAGCCCTGCTGTGGTTATTTTAATTCAACAAAGCTGAAGGTATGAAAATGGTTGTGATTTAATTTAGAAAGTAAGATAAGCCCTGTGCTGGATCTTCCAATCTGAGTATATTTATTTGTTTTTAAAGAAGTTTTACTGGATATAAATTTCTTTTAAATTATTAATTATTAACATGTTTATGCATGCATAAAATTTAAAATATGTATAGATCCGGATTAAATACATAGATATAATATGCTTATATGAGTGAGGACAATGTCCAATCTTAATAACATCTTCTGGTCTCGGAGTAGTAAACTCTTTCAAAGTAACTTAGAATGTTAAGGGATAGAGACCACGTTGTGTACTAGAAATAGGATAGGGTTCAAAGAGATAGCACTGTACCCAGAACTGTATGTTTACATGTATCATATTTTTGAAATTAGACAATAAAATTTAATTATACATCCTCATGTTACTATTCCAAGAAAAGGTGCAGACCCATATTATCAGTTTATATTTATTCTACCTGTGTAGATATAAGTATTAAATATATTTTTGTCCTTTCATATAAATTTTTAAGTTTATTTTCATTAGGAACAAAATGAACTAGGGTCAAGTTAACAAATTTAATTTACTTGTAATTCATTAGCTATTAAGTACATGATGTACATAATAAACCATGTCTCATGTGTATATTAACTATATATGTAGTTATATGTAATTAATACAAAGTCAAATTTTAATAAGCCATGAATTTGTGTCTATTGCTTCTCTGGGATTCCTGTTTCAGAATTTTCATTGTCAAGTGAAAACTTCACATAGAAATCTTTAGTAAGTATATTTTTAGGTTGGGCAGAAAGTAAACCAGATAAGTCTAATGCAGAAGAGTACTGAAGGGCATTTTATCTCAGAGGAAAATTAACTTCAGAAATAGCTGATGGTGAAACACAGGATAGGGTAACACAAATGTTCTTTGCTGGCAGCAAGCTCTGTGGCTCTTGGCAACTTAATCTTTGATTATCTGTGGTGTTCTGTGAATATCAAAGTCTTTGCTTCCTTTGTTAGTATGCTAGTTTTGGAGGCAAATGGCTAGAAAAACTTTTAGGTTCTTTTGAGAAGCCTTTCTCTAAGTAAGAGAGAAGCTATGAGAATAAGAATAAAAGAAACCATTAAGATATGAAATGAATTCCTTATAGGCCTGATATTTTTTCTTTGTGTAATAGGGATAATATTGACTCAGTGGGACCATCAAGAATAATGGTGGTCACCTTAAACTTAACCCTGAGCCCAACCCTATCCTAACCCTTACCTCTGAATTTCCTAACCTCCTAAACCTAATTCTAAAACCCCTTATCCTAATCCTAACCATGACTGTCTAATCCCCTAACCCTAACTCAAACCCTGCTTGCTATGGGAATATTTCTTAATTACAACTTTTGAAGTGAGAAACCATTTATTAATCTTTATCTTTTGAGATGTTCAGATCCACCTTTAATCTGGGCTACAGATTCTTTTGACAACCTACATATATAAAGAAAATTGAACAGGTGGTGTTTTTGTTTTTTGTATTGGCCCTACTTTTTACAAAGCAAAGGTGATTTGTTTGTTTATATGTGTTTTAAAACTGGTATTAGTAAGTACTTAGTTCTTCAGAATTCTGGTATTCACTGAAGATCAGGTGTAATATCCTGCAGCATAAAATCAACCAACCCTTGATTTTTATAATTTCCCTTGCCCAACAGCCTTTACTGGGGCATTCTATTAAATAATCTTTCTGTATACAAAGATTCATTCTCTCTATGATTTGAGCTATGTTTATCTAGAGAATGTGTACAAATAGAACTGTTGTTTTTGTCCACTTTGCCACTAATGAAGATGTTCTGTCTACCAATAGTGCTGAGCTGTGTTTCCCTTATGATTCTGGGTTTTCATTAGGGTTGATTGATACCTGTCATCTGGTGGAAGGAAGCTGCAGTTTCCCTGAGCCCAGCATGAAGCTTGTTTTCTAAAACCCCTCTTTAGTTTTAATCATGTTAGCATTCTGTCTAAACTCTACCGCACAGTTATCTGGTGACAGACAGGTATCCTCCTCCCCATAGTTACCTCTCTTTAAAGAC
The DNA here is from genome assembly GCF_011762505.2 of Arvicanthis niloticus. Classification (NCBI taxonomy): domain Eukaryota; kingdom Metazoa; phylum Chordata; class Mammalia; order Rodentia; family Muridae; genus Arvicanthis; species Arvicanthis niloticus. The sequence goes on along the minus strand of NW_023044979.1, from coordinate 2,709,858 downwards.
AGATGCAATGTGTTCTATGGGTGTGTGTGGAGGTGTGGAGGAAGGAGATGTTTCAGCAGGCTCATGCCTCCTGCTGAGATATTTCTTCCCCTGGAGGGAACATGCCTTATGCTGAGACAGCTCTTCCCCAGAAGCAACCCACCACAAGACAGTATAGAATAGAATATAGTTTATTCAGGACATGGGGGGAAGTGCTAAGAGGGTAATAGAGGCAGAGAAAAGCAGAGAGTGGCAGAGTAGAGAAGTAGAGGCCAGGCTTGAGCATGCAGAGAGAGAACAGGGAAGGGAAGAGCCCAAGAGGGCCAGAGAAAGACAGAACAAAAGGGCAAGAGATCAAAAGAGAGGAAGGGGCAAGTAGCCACCTTTCCAGTGGATCAGGCCTACCTGGCTGTTTCCAGGTAAGTATGAAGTGGAGTTTAAACAGAATGCTAAGAAATATCTTGGGTATCCTCTTGTAAGTCAGATTGATACCTCCACTGCACACTGAGTACTGGGCTATGGCAGCTGTTCACCTTGATTACAGGAAGAAGAAGGCAAGTGCTGTGAGGAAAACTCATGCAAAGTCTGGAGTCAGGTCCTGGTAGGTGCAGGATCATTGCTCTCAGAGGGGAGGAGCAGGCAGCTGAACAGCCAGAACTGGAATGCTGGGTTATCTCCCAGGGCTGGGTGGGGTGAGATTCCTTCAGAAGGATATGTATACATGCTAATGGAGTACAAACAACTTCTGAGATTTGGAAAAGGTCTGGCCCTGCCCGGGAAGCACTCTTTAACCTTGAGGAGTGGTAAGACTCACTGGCCAATCTAATGCTTCCAAGCAGACCTGCCAATCAGACAAGGAGGTGGGTTTGCCTGGGGGGAGGGCAGTCTGCAAGTTCACTGTACTTGTGCAGTCTTAAGTGGCTCTCTGTATCCTCTCTGAGCCTTGCTGTCTGGTGCTGTGTTGAGACATCAGGGAAGCTCTGAAATGGAGTCATGGTGAGCACAGGATCACTGCCCACAATGGGTAGGGGCAGGTGGCTGAGCAGTGGGAGCTGGGGTGCTGGGTCCTCTCTGGGGCTGCATGGGAAGCATCAGCCAGATGTGACCACCTGTCAGGTCCCTGGTGATGCTCCTCACTTGTTAGATCAGGAGGTGACCTCTGAGTAATGTCACTGTCATGGCTGATTCTGAATCTGCCCAAAACATTTGGACCAGTTGGTTTCCTGTAAAAACATGGGTGGTTTCTCTGACTCTGCAGCACATGTGTCCAAACCCTTTTGTCTTTTATATAATACATTGAGAAAACAGGCATAGCTGGGCAGTGGTGGTGCAGGCCTTTAATCCCAGCACTTGGGAGGCAGAGGCAGGTGGATTTCTGAGTTTGAAACCAGCCTGGTCTACAGAGTGAGTTCCAGGACAGCCAGGGCTACACAGAGAAACCCTGTCTCAAAAAACAAACAAACAAACAAACAAAAAACAAAACCTGTTTTTTTTAAAAAAACAGGCATAAATCTAACAGATCCATTTTCATACATTACTTGTTTTTGTTTTGTTGAGTTTTGTTAATATTTTTCTGTTGCTGTTTCATATATTGCTCTATTTTTTATGTTTAGTGTTTGATTATTATGTGGTAAAGGGACTTTTTTCCTCCAATCTGCTGGTTTTTTTTTTTTTTTTTTGGATGCTTCTTACACATTAACAGGTACATTCTTTGGTTTAGGAGTATTTTCCTTTATGATTTCATTGAAAATATTTTCTAGACCTTTGGGCTGAACTTCTTCTTTCTCCTATTTCAATTATCTGTAGTTTTTCCCTTCTCACATGTTGAAGAATTCTTGGCTGTTTATTGCCAGGAAACTTTTAGTATCCACATTTTTTTGACCGATGTATCCATTTTGTTTTATGCATCTTTATGACAGGGTTTCTCTATGTAAGCCTGACTGTCCTGGAACTCACTCTGTAGACCAGGCTGGCCTTGAACTCAGAAATCCACCTGTCGCTGCCCCACGAGTATTAGGATTAAAGGTGTGCACCATCACCAACTGACTAAACAACATCTTTTGTACCATATCTGTTGCATGTTTTTATTTCTCAGGACCTGCTGTGATAGGATAGCTTGGATTTTTTTGGTGACATATTTTCCTGGTTATTATTTATTATATTCCTATGCTGGTGTCTAGTCCTCTGGGTTTGAAGTGATTATTGATTTAGGTACTGATTTCTGGATTTGTCTTGCTTGGGTGGAAATTTTGTTCCTAGGTTACTGTTTGATGTCTGGATTTACAGAAAAATTTGCCTGAGTTTTGCCTTTTTTACTGACCTGTTTGGTGGGTATTCTCAATAGGGAATGCTGGGTAATGTTGGGAGCAGGGAGAAGAGGTGGGCAGGAAGAGATGATCTTAGCAACCACAGGGAACATAGTCAGGACAGAGGTAAAGCTGTCTCTTGTGTTTAGTACAGTGCTAGGGGAAACTGTGATCTTTGCATCTGGAATAACAGACAGTGTGGTAGATCTATAGAAAGCTTACCTGTGTCTTGGCAGGTAAAGCATGTGATTGAACAGGGACTCTCTGCAAAAGTGAGGCTGAGACACAGGGATGAAAGGCAGGAAAGGAAGGGCAGGTGGGCATTGTCTATCTTATCTATAAGATGATGCACAGGGGGAGAGGCAACTTCCACAGGTATTCTGTCTCAGAGTAAGTGCAACTGATATTAGGATTTGCAGTAACAGATATTGAGGCAGGTCTTTGGACAAAGTACTTTTCTACTGCAATGGTTGGCTTGTGGTTGAACAAGAGCATCTTTCAATAATGACTACATGCACAAAGATGAGTTTGTAAAGCCCAATTAATTCTGTTTCTGAGCATGCACAAAGTCCACCTTAGCAAACATCTTATGACAAGCCCCCCTTGTCAACAGACAGTCAAGGTACAACTGCAGGGTTAAGCTACATATAGATAACTAATACATCTTACAGAGAAAAAGTTAGTCTACCCATCATGGTTGTCAGATGGATTTTTGCCTTTAGTTTGGTTCATACAGATTATGCAAGACATGTAATTTTTAAAATATTAAGTTGCTGACCTGTATGTTAATGCCCCAATCTTGCTGTAACTACAATAAATACTCAGCACTTCTAGACTCTCAGTATAGATCTCATGTGAGGCTGGCTGACTTGTGAGAATCCTTATTACAGATCTCATAATAAAGACCTCCATGTGTTTGCATTACAATAGGCTCCTTGTTGGTCATTGGCTCTCTCTGGCTTGGACATAACATCTTGGTGCATTGACCTAGGACCCTCAGGACTCCCAACTAAATGATTGAAAGGCCAGTGTTTAAGATGCACCATTGTTGTTTCTGTGTCAGTGGCTTCTCTGCCAGATTTGAGCCTGTGTGCCTTGGTTTTCAGGTTTTTCTTGAGTATATGTGGATGGAGATGACTAAATTGAACATGAAACCCTGCTATACTGGATACGCTGGAGAGTCACAGCCACAAAGTGCTTCGAAGATGTTTTAGATCCTGGTATAGTGGACGGTGTGCCTCAGGTCTTAATTTCTGGGAAGGTTAGAGCAGACTTGGAACCCTGCTACAGGGCTCATAGCTACCTGCCTGTCTTCATTTTCTCCTCTGTCCAAGAGGAGGAATCTGCTGGGTAGCCTTTACTGCCCCCTTGTGGCTGTTGTGTGTCGCACTTTGTTATTCTCTCACTGAGGAAATGAGACAGACTCCACCCTAGTCGATTTAGTTACTAGCCCCACACCTTGAGTTAAATCCTTCTTAACAACAGGTCCTAGACCCATTGACTAGTCCATGACAGAGAGCTCTTTGAGACAGCATCCTGGGCAAATTCAGGCTCTGCCTACCTTATTTTACAGGGTAGAAAGACAAAGACCTCTTTTCCCACCTCCTGAACTACCCTCTGCCCAGTTCATATGTGACTCTGTAGTTTTGAACTTGGAGCTGTCATAAGATGGAAGGTTATTCTTCATTAATTCTCACAAATTTAGCATGTCTTCCTTGGACAAAGAGGTCTTATCTTTTGTTGGTGGCCATTTCAACTTGTGTGGTACAATCTGCTTTTCTGTCCACCTTCCAGCTGTTTTAGCCACATCTTTGGTACCACTGGCCTGGGAACCCAGGGTTAAAGATGCCTCACCCCAGGTCAGCATAGCCTCTGAGCTCCCCATTCCTGTGTATCCTTCCCTTCTCTGAGCCATGTGCCCTCTCTATTTTGTCCTTGCTCAGCCACAACTCCAACTCCCTCTTGGGGTGTCAGGGGCTCCTGTAATTGATATGGTTAAATCTTTGGTTTTGTGTTGTAACAACTTCCTCATTTATTATTGTGTCTGTGTCATAGTTGTTTTCAGTTCTCAGCATTTTAGAGCTACAGTCATCTGAATGAGCTTCAATAGAGGGCATGCCCTCATCAGAATGGCTGGTTGCTAGGTCTGTGAGAGATACTGTTGATGATTGATTAGGAAGGCTCTTCCACTGAGAGTGGCAATATCTCTAAGCAAGTGGTCCTGGGCTGGATGAGAGAGCAGGCTGAGCATGAGACAGTGAGCCAGCAAGAGAGCAAGCCTGGAGACAGTGTTTGTCCATGCTTTTTGCCTTCAGTTTCTAATCTGAGCTCCAAAATGATGGACTGTGATATGACAGAACCACGTACAACAACCACTTATTAGCTAAGATGATTTTGCTTAGAAGATTCAATCACAGCAGCAGAGTAGCAAGTTAGAACAACAACATGGTATCAAAGGGTTATTTTGCTGCTGTACAGAATCTGTGTTGTAGATTGTATTCTTGTGGACAGGACAAATTTTGAGTAGAAAGACTTTTGGATTGGTTGGTGTCTTTAACTCTCCACTGAGGTTCTTGCCTGACTGCAGGATGTGGCCTCTTCAGTGTCCATATCTAACTGCTATGCATCTCAGCTAAGATCAACCCATAGACTCCTTTTAACTATTTATGGTCTCTGGCATACCCTAAATGTACCCCTTCCCCTGAGCCAGCTGCAGATGTTGATTCATTTTCCCCTCAGGTCCTCTCTTGTCTCTCGCCACAGCTTTCTTGGTTCTCCTCAATTCCCATTTTTTGTCTGCTCTCTCATCCATCTCTCTTCCATTTGCCTCCTATGATTGCTTTACTCCCCCTTCTGAGTGAGATTTAACTGTGCTCATTTGGGCCTTCTTTCTTCTTAATTTCTTTGTGTCTATGGAGTGTAGTGTGTGTTTTCTGTATTTTCTGATTATTATTCACTTGTAAGTTAGTACATACATGCAAGTGCTTTTAGATCTTGATTACCTTACTGAGATAATAATTTCTAGTTGTATCCATTTGCCTGTAAAATTCATGATATCCTTGTATTTGATAACTAAATAATGTTTCATTTTGTAAATGAACCATATTTTCTATATTTATATTTTGGTTGAGGGGCATCTGGATTCTTTCCGTTTTCAAGTTGTTATAAATAAAATGGTTATAAACTTAGTGAAGTTCCTACTCTAGGTCACCTGCCTTCACAGAGTCCCTCCTGTATCTCTGTTTGTTCTTTGAGAGGGTGTGGGCCCCTGGGTATCCATGATGGTGCATCAAGTCTCTATTGGGTTAGGTGCATCCTCTCCACTGAGGCCAGATGTGGCAGCCCAGTTAAGGGAACAGATTCCAATGGTAGGCAGCAGCTATAGGGACAGCTCCTGCTACAGTAGTTGTAAGACCATCATGTAGACTGAGCTGCACATCTGCTACTTATGGGCCAGGGTCCTGTGTCCAGCCTGTGTGTGTTATTGTTTGTGGCTCAGTCTCTGAATGTCCCCAAGGATCGAGGTTAATTGATTCTGTTGGTCTTCCTGTGGAGTTCCTATCCTCTTCAGGGCCCTCAATCCTTTCCCCAACTCTTCCATCAGAGTTACCAAGATACATGCAATATTTGACTGTAGATCTCTGCTTCTGCTTCAGTCAGCTGCTGGGTGGAGCCTCTCAATGGATAATTATGCAAGGCTCCTGTGTGGGAGCATCACAGAATATCCTTAATAATGTCATGGATTGGAGCTTGTCCATGTATGTCTCCAATTGAATGAGTTTTCATTGGCCATTCCTTCAGTCTCTGCTCCAGCTTTACCTCTGCAATTCTTTTAGACAGGATAATTTTGTTCTGGGTGTCTCCAGTGTTGTGGTTGAACCTGATTTTTCAGCTTTCTTCTCATGGTCCCATACATTCCCCATTTGGACTCTGTCCCTCAATCACATAAGATACTGTGAACACATTTTCTGTTCAATGCTGTGGTATTTTGCAAACCTGGTGGTTTGGTATTTTAAATTTATTCATTCTGTTTTTCTTTTTCTAGACCAAATCACTGTGAAGCACTGCTTGTTCTGATTGTAGATATAGAAACCACATAAGCCTCCTGACATGTTTTTGTTCAATAAGGACATGCTTTTGTGCTGCTCTTCGTCCACATCTTTCATTTTGAAATTTGGCAAAATATATAGATTATATTCTGTTTCTCCCAATGGCTTCTGCTCATCTCATCAATAGTATCTGATTCATCAGAGTCATTGAATTGCAGGTGTATGATATTCTGCCTCACTCTTGTGTTTGTTCTGAAATTTTTGAATAAATAAGTGTATTATACATGTGTGCATGAATATGCATGTGTGCCTCATTGTTACTGTTGTCAGAAGATGGCCTCAGAACTCCTGATCATGAGGATATAGACAGGTGTTGGTCCACATGTGTATGCTAAAAATTGACCACCATTATGTGGAAGACCAGCAAGATCTTTCAACTCCTGAGCTATATCTCCTGAACTACGTTCTTTATTTCTGGTCAACATATACATTAATAATATTTTCATCTGTCTATTTTTAACTGTTTAAACGTGAATTCCCTTCTAGTAAAATTTAATTAATGTTGCTGTTTGACCTGGTTCACTTCATGTTTATGCAAGATGAATACAGAACAGCAGTGAATGTATAATTCTTTGCAGTAACTTCAGTAAAGAACGGTGAGGTCATTCTATCATTTTTGTTTCCTGATTTACTTTTGTAGCAGAGTGAGGTTCTTAACATGTAACTTTTGCTGTCCTGAAACTCAATGGATAGACCCAGCTGGCATCCAGCTCAATGACATACACCTGCCTGTACCTCTGTGATTAAAGACATGAGCAAATATATGCATCTTGCTCATCACTTTTATAGTTAGTAATTGTTCATACAGCTTTTCAGATGTGTGCTCAGTACAGTTGATCTATTTCCCCCTGCATATCCCTTGTGTTTCAAGGCTTATATCCTATTGAAAGGGTGCAGGAGTGGCACAGGTGAACCCTGTGTCAAGAGTTCAAGTGTCAATATTTCAAGTTTCTTCTAAACGGACATGGTGATTATATTATAATTTGTGTGTCAGCAAATAAGTGGAGAAATCACGTGCATTATAAGATTATATTGTCTAGGAAGCATACCTTTATTTTGTAGTGACGTCAGTATCAGGCTCTGAGTTGTACACACGTATGGTATATTTTAGGAAGCACTGAGTTTCGAAGATGTTCATGTGAACTTTCACTGCGGAAGAGTGGAATTTGCTGGATCCTTCCCAGAAGAAACTCTACATTGATGTGATGCTTGAGACCTACTGGAACCTCAGTGCTATAGGTAAGTCTGTGAATTTTCTTTTGCTTCTCAAAATAAGGGAAAAATGTTTCTGCATTACTAATGATCATCTCTTATTTCAATATAGAACAAGTAATATTGAGTTGCATAAATCAGGTTTATTGCTGTGAAAAATTCAGAATAACTTGAATTTTACCTAATTCCAATACCATATCATTCATTTTATGGTACCTTGGTTTCAGGCTATAATTTGAAAGTCCATCACACTGAAGAACAACATCAAACTTCTAGAAGTCATGAATGGTAATTTTAATGTTTAAGCTATACAAATATGCCTGTAAGGAAACTTTAATATGATCTGGAAGCTCTAAAGAAAAGCAAGTGTGTAAACTAACAGTCATTTTATTGTAGGTATCATTATAATATTCTCCCAAAACTTTGTACCTCAATGTCAGTTATCTGAGTTGTGTAAGAAAGAATTCTGTAAGAAAGATAAGAAGGAAACAATGCCTTAAGTGATTCCTTTATTTGATTTCTATCTCCATTAGAGCTATGTTGTGGAACTACCACTTGTATAGTCTCATAATATTTAGATGTTGCACATTGAATAGTGATAAACATGTATCCATAACCTTCTAATAAGCAAATACTCCATGATAAAGCAGGTGATACTCATATTCTTGTAGTGAACCTTTTACGTTTATGGTGAGGCCAGCTTATGAGAGTCAAGAATGTTGTCGGGGAGAAACATTAATCAGGTCTGCAATGAACAAAAGTCAATGTGTGTGCATTCAATGTAGAAACCTTTCATTTGTTCTTCTTTTTAATGAGTATATCAATTGTCAGAATGGATGAAACCATGTGAGCATAGAGGTACTAAAGGGAACACCGACCTCTATCTCCTTCAGAACAATGAGAAGATATGTAGTATTCTGCCTTTGGTAGACTTTCTGAATATGATAGATGTTTGCAATTAATTGGTTTTCTGAATTTACTGAGAACATCTTCAAAGTCACACTGCAGAAAATCTCTATGGGTACTAGAAGTTTGTAAATTATTTTGTTCATCCTGGTTCACATGCTGCTGTGTTGTGATGCACACTACAGGAAAAACTAAGAATGCAATCAGTGTTTTAATGATCTGAGTTATCCTATTTTTATGACATGTTAAAAACATTATATAGAAATCTCATACAGATTTTATATATGTGAGCCATGTAATAAATGCTCTTACCATCACAAGTATTTTCAAAGAGGTAAAGCAACCCACAGTGAGCAAGTACAACCATAAACATCAAAGGGATAAAACCTTATGATCTGAGTGTTCTTTATTATTAGACCAACTGTAAAATTTATTCATATTGGTAAAATGATTGATCAGGCTAATGAATGTGTTAAAGATTTCACATGTGCCCATTACTGTTGCAGGCATGAAAGAAGTTATACTGGAGAGAAACCGTACGAATGTAACCAATGTGGTAAAGCCTTTTCATGTCCCAGTAATCTCCAAAGACATAAAAGGACACATACTGGAGAGAAACCGTATGAATGTAATCAATGTAGTAAATGCTTTAGACAACAAAGTCATCTCCAAGTCCATAAAAGAACACATACTGGAGAGAAACCTTATGAATGTAATCAATGTGGTAAAACCTTTTCATGTCACAGTGGTCTTCGATATCATAAAAGAACACATACTGGAGAGAAACCTTATGAATGTAATCAATGTGGTAAAGCCTTTTCCTGTTACCATACTCTCCAATGTCATAATAGAACACATACTGGAGAGAAACCTTATGAATGCAATCAATGTGGTAAAGCCTTTTCACGTCACAGTAGTCTCCAAAGACATAAAAGAACACATACTAGAGAGAAACCTTATGAATGTAATCAATGTGGTAAAGACTTTTCAGATCACAGTAGTCTCCAAAGACATAAAAGAACACATAATGGAGAGAAACCTTATGAATGCAATCAATGTGGTAAAGCCTTTTCACGTCACAGTAGTCTCCAAAGACATAAAAGAACACATACTGGAGAGAAACCTTATAAATGTAATCAATGTGGTAAAGCCTTTTCAGGTCAGAGTGGTCTCCAATATCATAATAGAACACATACTGGAAGAAACTGAATGTCATGAATGAGGTGAAGCCTTCCAGGACATAGTCATCTCTGAATACACAAAAGAAAATGTGCAGAGTGAAACCTTATGAATTTAGTCAATTTGATAAAGCCTTTGCATGTCACTGTACTCTTCAAACACTTAAAGGAAGACATGCTTTAGAGAAACCTTACAGATGTAATGAAATGTG